>NW_008662371.1:10475-18932 GCF_000695815.1 Acanthisitta chloris
GGTTTGGTCTCTGCCTGTCAGGACACAGGATGGATTGCGATGTCAAGCGTTATTTCACCCCGTAATGGCATTTTGCTTTTGCTGCTCCCATGATCATAATTGGGATGGCAATAAAATTTCCAATGCAGCAACTGTAGACAGGTCTTAAAAAATGTATTCAGCCCAGAACTGATGCTGAGCAGAGATGGGAAATGGAGGGAAGGCTGTCACCTGCCTGTCAGGACACAGGATGGATTGCGATGTCAAGCGTTATTTCACCCCGTAATGGCATTTTGCTTTTGCTGCTCCCATGATCATAATTGGGATGGCAATAAAATTTCCAATGCAGCAACTGTAGACAGGTCTTAAAAAATGTATTCAGCCCAGAACTGATGCTGAGCAGAGATGGGAAATGGAGGGAAGGCTGTCACTCCACACTCCTCATGCCTGGAATTCCCACTCTGAGCAGGTTTTCCAGCAGATCAAGGGCTCCACCATGGCCCCTCTCACCCCCCTGCACCAGCAGAGGTTTGCTTGCAGAGCTGTGAGCTGGTTTTCCTGCAGAGGGCTGAGCAGTCCTGCCAGGACTGGGCTGTTTTCCACCCACAGCTGCCTCTCCCTGCTGTCCTCAGAGCAGGCAGCTGTCTGTCAGTCTGGCCTGTCAGTCTGTTCATCTGCCCATAGGTCCAACAGTCCAGTCAAATTAAAGCCTCTGGAGTGATGGATCATCCTCCCAAGGTGCAGAGCCCATGGGCTGGCAGAAGCCACCCTGGGACTCCAGACTCCCTCTCCAGAGGAAAGCTGAGCTTCCCCCAGAAACAGGGTCCTTCCTGAGGGTTAAGCATGTTGTTTTATCCATGAGCCTTGGAGAGGTGACTGGGACTGTCCTGAGCAGCAGTGCTTGGCACCAGAGTGGATGCCACAGCAGTTCAGGTAAGGGATTAGGAGTAGATTCTGCCATCAAAGGGCCAGCACTGGCAGCAAGTGACAGCAATCACGGGGTGATTTATGTACCATTCCCCTTGAGGGGCTCAGGCCAGCATCACTGAGATGCTGAGCTTAATGAACAACCTGATCTAACGAGGGCTGGCACGCTGGACTGGGTGGACAAATGAGGTCGTTTGCTGGGGCAAAGCCTGGGGGAGGCAGCTGGCACTCACACCACTGCAGAATCCTCCTCCAGCAGCACAGGAGGGCTCTGCCACGTGCTGCTGGCCAGGCTGGGATCGGGATGAGGGATGGGACCAGGACCAGGGCTGGGACAAGAACCAGGACCAGGACTAGGGATGGGACTGGGACCAGGGCTGGGATAAGGGCTGGGATCAGAACCAGGGCTGGGACCAGGACCAGGACCAGGATCAGGACCAGGACCAGGACTGGGGATGGGACCAGGACCAGGGCTGGGACCAAGACCAGGACCAGGACTGCATATGGGACCTGGACGAGGGATGAGATCAGGATCAGGGCTGGGACTAGGATCAGGGCTGGGACCCAGACCAGGGCTGGGAGCAGGACCAGGATCAGGGCTAGGACAAGGACAAGGACAAGGACCAGGGCTGGGACAAGAATCAGGACCAGGACTAGGGATGGGACTGGGACCAGGGCTGGGACCGGGACCCGGGCTGGGACCGGGACCCGGGCTGGGACCGGGACCCGGGCTGGGACCGGGACCCGGGCTGGGACCGGGACCCGGGCTGGGACCAGAACCAGGGCTGGGACCAGGACCAGGGCTGGGACAAGAATCAGGACCAGGACTAGGGATGGGACTGGGACCAGGGCTGGGACCGGGACCACAGCTGGGATAAGGGCTGAGATCAGAACCAGGGCTGGGACGAGGACCAGGACTGAGACCAGGACCAGGGCTGGGACAAGGGCTGGGATCAGGACCCAGGCTGGGATCGGGACCCAGGCTGGAACCAGAACCAGGGCTGGGACCAGGACCAGGGCTGGGACAAGGGCTGGGATCAGGATCAGGGCTGGGATCAGAACCAGGACTGGGACCAGGACCAGGGCTGGGACAAGGGCTGGGATCAGAACCAGGGCTGGGACCAGGACCAGGGCTGGGACAAGGGCTGGGATCAGAACCAGGGCTGGGACCAGGACCAGGACCAGGATCAGGACCAGGACCAGGACTGGGGATGGGACCAGGACCAGGGCTGGGACCAAGACCAGGACCAGGACTGCATATGGGACCTGGACGAGGGATGAGATCAGGATCAGGGCTGGGACTAGGATCAGGGCTGGGACCCAGACCAGGGCTGAGGGCTGGGACCAGGAGCAGGGGGTGGCTGCACGTGCGGCAGCCCGAGCGCTCCGCACGCCCCCGAGCAGCGTCATCCATCATCTCTCTGAAAGGTGGCTAATTACAGCGTATGCTTTTCTGTTGCCATTATTAATCATCCTGCTCCTGCACTTCATTTGTTACAGAGCTGCTTGGGTTAGAGCAGTGAAGACACAGGGTTCCTTCATGTGAGCATGTCCTCCCTGCTGCTTGGAACCCCTTTGGGTGATGTGTGTCCCCCAGAATGAAGGGACACCATGAGGTGTCTCCACCACTGACCCCAGTGCAGCCTGTGCTTCTGCCTGGGGATGTCCTGCCTGGCTGTTCTCCCTTTATCCCCTTCCACATGTCTCTGGCCACATGTTGCACACTGGCCTCAATGCTCTTGTCCACCAAGGTTTTGCTCCTGGGCTGCAGCTCCCAGGCTGCATTTTTGGAGCAGAAGGTGAGTGATGAGCTGGTAAAACAGCCACACACCATAGAAGGCAGGAGGGGGAGGCAGCTGCATGGGAAAGAGCAAATTCCCCTCCCTCATTTAATGATCTTTGTGTCTCCATGGGGGCAGGAGCCCTTGCCAGGGCCATGGCCCTGTTTTCTGAGATGCTCTGCCCATAGCTGGGATACATAACTGCCTGACTGTCACTTCTGTGCTGCCTGGGGCTGTTGTGGGCTTGTGTTTTGTGAATCTCTCAGCAATGTCATGGTTCTAAAAGTGAGATGCTAAGAGGACACTTCCCAGGAGCTCAGGTTCCCCACCTCCACTCATGGGCTGGGAAGAAACTTAAGTATGGGCAAACCTTGGGCCCCAGGTCAGTTTAGATGGAAACCTTTTGGCTTGGACAGGGACCTAAGGTTTGGATAGGGACCTTTGCAAAGCCCAGAGCCCCTGGGCTGTATCCTGCCCTTTGCTGGAAGACAAGGCAGGTGCTTTTACAGGGAGAAGCCCCTGGACCTTGGCTGCCTTGTTGCTGGATCCTCTCCTGGCTGGGTGGGTGCTCAAGGACAGGGACACCATGGGGATTGTGGCCAGCAACTGGTCCTGGTGTCAGACTGGGATGGAAAAACATCTGGGGAAATCCCAGGAATGTGGGCTGTCAGCCTGCATTTGCCTTCCAGACCCTCTTCATCCTGCCCATGATGTTAACAGGCTTTGACAATTGAAAAGTTCTCACTGTGCAGCAATAACTTGCCAGGAATCATCAAAAAAATAAGCCCTGCTGTCCATCCAGGGACCACAGCCTAAAGCCAAACTCAACTCCAGTGCTTCTGGTAGCACTAGTGGAACAGCTTAGGGGCAACAAGATGGTTTGGGGTGCAAAGACAGGAAGTCAAGCTCAGCTTTCACTCCCATGTGGTCCAGCAGGTGCTGAAGCTGCTGAGATCCAGGTCAGGTTTACTCTCAGCCACCATTTCCCAGTAGCAGTCAAGATTCAGGTCTGACTGGTGGTACAATCCAACTGCTTGGGTGAAAATAAGAATACAGCATCCACTCATCTTGCCCTCCCCTCCCTCCTTTTAGAGCAGTTGTTCACCTTGGTAGAGAAATAAAGATGCTCATGGAATATTAAACACCTCCCCAAAGCTCCTGTTGCTGATGAGTGGCTTCTGCACCTCGTTCCCTGGTACATGCAGTGACCTTTCAGAAATGTTGTACGTTGTGGTCGTATCTAAATGTCTTCTCTCCTGGGAGCATCTTGTGGAGATAGAGATTCAGACACGATGTCTATCAAGAAGAAAAGCAGATTGCGGCCAATCTGTGGCTGCCTGCGCAGTATTGCCTGGGCCACGTGCTCAAGAATCATAAGGTTGTCTCTAAAAATAAGCAGTGGCTTCTTTCAAGTTGTCTCCTTGGTGTCTTAGCTCATTAGGGAATCCTTGTTTCTGGGTTTTCACAGCGTTTGCGAGGGCTGGGGAGTTCCCACGTGGGAGGGAAGAGGAGAGTCCTGTGGTCGCGGCTGTTGAGGACTCGGCTGGGACTCGGGATGGGGGATGGGATCATGGAAGGGGAAGACAGTTCCATGAAGACATCAGCCATGGTGTTTGCTGGGTAGGAAGAGTCAATCCTTCCTCTGCTGAGAGCTCGCGCAGTCTCGTTGCTCCAGCATCGTCTGGGCTGGCCCCAAGACCTGGGGCTGTTGAGCAGGAGGAGCCGCGTGAGATGCAGCAGCTGCCAGTCACCAAAATAACTCCCTTCTGGAGAAGGTTTTCATGTTCTCAAGCAGTCCCTGAAGTCATGCCTCGGGATGTGACCCAGCAGGAACCTGTATCCTGCACAGACGTCTCCTTTTACGCTCGCTCTCCCCGTTTCTGCGTGGCGCCAGGAAAATCTGTTTCTCTTTGAGCAGCCTCGAGAGGGACACAAGGGTGACCATCAGGAGCATGACCTCCATGGTCCCAGCCCAGCTGGGCTCTGCCAGGGCTGCTGGGGACAGTCACTTGGACACCTGGTGCCCTGAGGACCCTTGAGGCATTGGCAAGAGTAGGCTCCTTAGAGTGGGGGACACCCACTCTACGGAGCCTTCTTGATGCCCCTTGGCCACTGAGGCTGCCCCACTGCCCACTCAGCCACTTGATTCTCCCTCTGTTCCTCCAGCTCTGTCCTCCTGCCTGCCCAGCTTGGCTCTGCTGGGAAAGGGACTGACCCAGAAAAACGTGCCGAGAGCGGCAGAGCCGGGAGAATTTGTTTCCCAGCCAGCCTCTGATGGGATTAGGAATAACTCTCTGCTGGATAATTCTCCATTAGGTCTGGTGATTGATTTTCTTCCTTCTTACCCCCAGCTCTCTCCTCCTCTCCCTGTTTCAGCTGGATTATTCTCATGCTTGGTTTGCTAATTGCCTGATCACTAGAGCCTCAGTGGAGCAAGGCGTGGGCGCATCACTGGCCTCCTTTGACCCTCTGAGTTTTCTGTCTCTTTGTTTATGTCTCAGCTCTGATTTCATCTCCTCCACACCCCAGCATAAACTGAGATGTTTCTGCTGTCCTGTGCAGAGGGAGGAACCTGCTGGTGTCACCTCAGGAGCCAGGGAAGGTCCTGGGGATGCCCCTGCAGCTCCTCCCCATCACCTCCATCCTCCTTATCTCCTCATGTCTTTTCTGGGCTTTTTCCAAGCTCAGTGTGGCCACAAACCCACTGGCTTTGCACGCTCAAGACAATGGATAAAATAAAGCTGCAGGAGGCACAGGTTTGGTTCTGGGTGGTGGCACAGGTCACCTTTGGTCCTCATTTCAATGTCCCCAGAAAACGTCCCTGGTAACTGTGCTCTGCTGTGAGCAAAGCCACCCGCAAGAGTGGCTGAAAAAAACACAGTTCAAATCCATGACTTCACATTTAGACATGGATGTTTGCACAGTCAGCTCTGAAAAATGCCTTAAAATCCCCCAGGGAGGCCCTATCAGCCTGTGGTGCCACAGGTCAGTGTCAGGGCATCACCAGTGAGAGCTGAGCACGAAGCAGACTCCCCAGGGACGCTGGGTTTCTGCCTTTGCAGCCCAAAAGCCATATGGAAGGGCTTTGTTTTTGCAAGGTGTAATTGAGGGCTTAGGATTTTCCAGCGGGGAGGAAGGAGCAGACATCTGGATGGGCTTTGGCAGAGGACTGGGAGCTGAGCTGAGCTGAGCTCCTCTTCTGGTCTGGAGGAGCTGTGTCCTGTGGGAGCTCTGGTTGCAGCTTTCCATTGAGACCTGTGCAAATGCTCCCAGTCCATGGGCAGAGCTGGAGAACAGGGCTCAGCCTGGCACCCACCTCTGGGAGTCATTGGCATCAGCATTCAGGGTGTCTGTCCTCTGCTCCAAGCCCCTGCCAGCAGCTCAGGGAGGTTCCAGTCACACCAACCCTGCTTGATGCAGCTCCCCAGGATTGAGGAGCACACAGAGGTGGTGCTGACATAGACTGCAGAATTCTCCCCTGAGCAATCCTGGCAGACTTAACAAGATGGGGAAACACTGTGCTGCTTCCAGAGGGATGCTCAGACACTTTCTCCACCCCCTGAACCAGCCCAAGCCGCTGTGCCAGGGCCGAGCAGGGTGACAGTGTCTGTGAGGATGCTGGCACAGCCAAGCTGTGGTTGGCACTGCCTTCCCTGAGAGGCTCTGGCACAGTGCTGGGCACAGGCTGGGGACAGCAGCCAGGAGTGAGGGTGGCTGTGGGCAGGCAGCAGGGACAGTGCTGCCAGGCAGGGCTGGTTGCCCGCAGGCGTGCGGGCATCGCTCGGGGTGTTCCCAGCAGCATTTGGCTGCTGCTGGTGTTTGTAGGAGTCCTCTCCTGTTTTGTGCCAAGTTTAGGACATGCTGGCACTGGTATCTCCCTGTCACCCAGGCATCAAGATGCTGGTAGTTATCCTCTGTTGATGTTTTGAGGATGAGGGTCCCACCATCACTTTCTGCCCCATTTGTTCCCTCCCTACTTAAGGTCTCCATCCTCCCCTGGGTCCCCCTGCATCCCTGAAAAGATCATAGAATTTCAGGGGTTGGAATGGACCTTATAGGTCATCTAGTCCCAATCCCCTGCCCTGGGCAGGGACAACTCCTCCCAGACCAGGTTGGTCAAGGCTTCATCCAACCTGGAATGAACACTGCCAGGGTTGGGGCAATTGCATCCCACATCCTGAGCACATAACCCCCCCCGGGTGCTCCTGGCCTCCCCCATGAAGGGGGTCCCACAGGCCTGGCCTCAAGCAGTAGCAGTTGGGGCTCTGGAAGAAGAAGTTCTCAGCAGGACCATTTTCATCCTGCAAGTCAATGGAAGAAGAAAACCAGACATTGCTTTGACTGAGGTGTTTGTACTCACTCAGCATCAAAGCATGGGAACCTGGAAATGTCAGCTTAGACTGATTTTCTGGTCTTTATCCAGAAAAAGGGAGAAATGGCAGCAGAGGAGCAATTACTCTCAGAGGAGCTGAGGGGGTTGAGCATGTACCAGCAAAGCAGGAGCTGTTCAAAGGGGGTGGAAGGGACTGTGCTACATCCTTTGCTCTGAGAAACAGTGGAGACAGGGAGCAAAATCCCACCTGCAATGGAATCCCAGACTGATTTTGGTTGTAAGGACCTTAAAACTTATCATCCCATGAGCAGGGACACCTTCCATTAGCCCAGGTTGCTCCAAGTCTCATCCAACCTGGCCTGGAACACCTCCAGGGATGGAGCAGCCACAGCTTCTCTGGGCAAGCACAAACCAGGGTGGCCAGTGAACATCTGAGAGCCAAGGGCTGGAGAGCACCAGATCCTCTGTGCTGCTGGTGGCTGGGACAGAATGGGCTTGGGGACCACACATCCTAGTGGAGAGGGAGGGAGGGAAGAAGGGAGGTAGGAAGAGAGGGAGAGAACAGACTCTTCCAGGGACTCACAAGTGGCCAGGAGCTGACTCTTCCAGGGACTCACAAGTGGCCAAAGGTGCTCTGCTCTGCTTCCCACTCTGCCCCAGGCTTTGCTGGCTCTGGCCCCAGCCCTGTGTGCAGCATGTTATTTTTAAAGACAAATTAAATGTGAAGAAGAGCCTCTATCTAGGCCTTCACCAGAGCTGTAATTGGCCTGGCTCCCCCGAGCCCAGGCGAGCCCCGGAAAGAGCCACACGATCACAGTAATGAGCTATTAATAAACAGCTCAGCTCAGCTCTGCCCAGGATGGATGGGACCATGGGGCCCCAGCTGGCACTGCAGGGCACTCAGGTCTCTGCAGCTGGGTTAGCTTCTGCAGGATGTCCTGGGGCTGACAGAGTCCAGCAGGGGCAGAGCCAACCTTGACTCCTTGCTCCAAAGCTCATATCCCTCCAGATTGGCAGGGATGGGGCTCATCCAGCAGTTGTTAATGTCCCCTGTGGGGTTTGCTGAGGGCATCAGGGCTGTGCCTGGCTCCTCTGGAGCACCCATGGGTGGGGGCAGAGAGCAGAGGTGAGCCCAGGGCTGTGGCTCCTGCTCCCCAGCTGCCAGGTAAAACAACTCCAGCAGGTCTATACCTTTGCTTAGGGGATCAGGTGGCCAAAGTAGTAACCAAAAGTGGAGTAGGGTTACCCTAGGCTCATTCATAATGAACACACTGCAGAGCTGCCTCTGCTCCATGCCATGGGCAGGGAGGGGAAGAACCAGATCCCCAGCAGCCCCTGGCAGGGAGGTGACAGTGGGCACAAGGTATGGCCCACTGTGGGAGATCATTAGCCTGGCAGGGGCACCTGGGCATATTTATCTAGTGTAGAAACACTAAA
>NW_008662372.1:0-300 GCF_000695815.1 Acanthisitta chloris
TGGCCCGTCCAGCCCACGGAGGGGCGGGGGACCAGCGGGCCCTCCTCTCTCAGGGCACCGAGCCCGCCCGCAGCTGGGGAAACTTGAGGCATGAAGTAGAGCAGCAAGGTGGGGAGCAGGCCCGGGCTGCCTACCGGGCCCCAGCCCCTGCCCAGTGTCCCAGCTCGGCTGCTCTGTCCCCTTCCCACCCGGCAGCTCGGAGCAGCAACAAGCAGGGAATATCCTGGAGCCGAGCAAACAAAGGGAGCTTCCTCCTGGGCTGCAGGGAACTGGGGCAAGGTACGGGGCTGGAGAGGCAGG
>NW_008662372.1:348-4632 GCF_000695815.1 Acanthisitta chloris
GAGTGGCCTGAGGCCACAATGGCTGCTGCTACGAGAGATCTGTCACCCCGGGGCTGTTCTGTGTCCCTAAGCACCACACAGCATCCTCAGCAGGGTGAGCTCCCTAGGGTAGATGAGCCCTGGGGTCACTAGGGGACAGACAAATGAGGCCCATGACCTACAAAATACATCTTTATTAAAAATATAATCAGTCATTCACTACGCTGAGGGTGGGGAATGCAGTAACAGCAGTTGCCCACACCTGAGCAGGGAGGAGAAAGCAGCAGGGGACAGGGACAAACCTGGGACAGGAACAAACCAATGGCAGAAGCTCTGGCAGTGGCACAGGCGAGGTAGGGGCTGGGCTGGGGGGCCCCCCAGGGCAGTTGAGCCACCAGAGGGCTAAAGGCAGTGTTATTGCTTAGGAAGTTGCATAAACTGGGGCATCGCCTTCAGCTTTGACCTTTGGCAGAGGCTCTGACCAGTGTGGGGAGAGGGACACCAGGGGCAGAGTTTGCCCCAGAGGAGTAACAGCAGGTGAAGGGCAGCAAGGCAGGGAGGAAGCACATCCATAACTCATCCTCAGCTCTGGCGTGGGGAGAAGGGACTGAGCACAGCCTCCATCCCAGCACTGCAGCTGGGAAACAGGGCAAAAGTTTTGAGGGCAGCCAGCAGACCCCGAGGCTGCCTTCTCTGAGCTCTGCAGCTCTGTCAGGGAGGTGCTGAGGCTTTTGGTATCCATGTGGGACTGAAGCCAATGCAGAGGTGTGGCCTGATCAGCCTCAACGGAGCTCTCTAGCATCGTTGCTAACAGGAGGAGGAGCAGGTTGCCGGCAGCTCCTGGCTCCAGGCAGGTGCTGAGCACGCAGGTACCGTCAGGACAGGTCCAAAGTTCATCTTGCTTGTGTCACCCTTAAAGGTACCTGTACAGGAGGTGGAGTGGAAGGTCTGTCCCCACCCTGGCAGGCAGAGCCAGGGCACCTGGTGGCCCAGCAGTGGGGAAGGGGCTCCTGTCTGCAGCCCACAACAGTGGCCCAGAGGGATAGAGCCAGATCAGCACCCAGGCCTAGGGAGGAGGTCCCTGCCCCAGGAGTTTACACTCTGGGAGCTCACAAGCACCCACTCCAAAACCCAAGATGGCCCCAGGTGACCGTCAGCCAGGACCAGGTGACCCCAGCCCAGGGGGGTTCCTGTGTCCTCTCAATGCCTGATAACAGCTTTCATACCTCAGGCAGGAGCTGCGGGGGAACAGAAGGGTGTCATAGCTCACCCTGACCCCCCATCAGAGGAGGTTTATTCCAACTGCACTTGGCACAGCCCAACAGTAATTCTGCCCCTCAGCCCCAGAGCAGCTGACCTCAGTGGGCATCCAGGTGGTTGTGTGGCAGGAAGTAATTCCTGCAGTTCCTGTCAAAGGCATCCTTTCCATCAACGGAGTTGTTTCCATCAACAGAGCCATTGCCATCTTCTTCCTCCTCCTCCTCCTCCTCAAAGAGCTGCTCATCCAGCCGGTCTAGGCCATACTCACGTTCATAGACAGACATTTCGCTGGGGGTGACGTGAGAGGCACCACCCACAAAGTCAGCAAACCTGTGAGAGACCAGAGCAAAGCATTGTGCAGGTGTGTTGGGTGCCCCTGGCAAGGCCTCAGCGCACACAGCCACGAGGAGGTGTTTTGGTGCTAGGACCAGGTGCTACTTCCCTTTTCCCCTGTCACGCCCTGCCCCACACACCTCAGACCTGGTGTCACTGTGTCCCTGCCTCCAGGGCTTGAGGCAACAGCATAGAGGGACACAGGGTAGTCACCCCAAGCACAGTGCTGGGGAACGTTACCTCTTAGGAGACTGGATACGGGATACCATAGTCCAGGCAGAGAAATCAGGGCTCTGGCAGTGGCTGCGCAGCTCCTCGAGGCCCCTGCGAGTCTCCACCCCTCGCCCTGAAGCCGGTACTCCTCCTCCGTCAGCAGCCGAGGGGGGCTCGGGGCCAGCTTGGCACTCTGTGCTCTCCTGCCAGTGAAGCAGCACCACTTACTACTCATCCAGATGGGGTGGAACCCCTGGGGCAGGACAGGACCCCTGGGGCAGGTCCAGCTCCCCGGGGCAGGACCCGCTCCCCCAGGCAGCTGAGTCAGAGCTGGCAGTGGGAAGAGCAGAACACATCCTTCCAGCCTTCACTTCGCACTCCTGAGGGGCTGCTCCTGCACCAACCCCAGGGAAAAAAGAGACACGACCCCCCAGTGATCCACCCCAGCCCCAAAGCCCATGGAAAACACCCCAATTCCCCCACCCAGGCTCCATCCAGCAGCTCATCCCAACACAGCCCCAGGGCCTCACCGGAAAGCAGCGAAGGCCCACTGCAAGGGGTAGTCCACGTTCTTGGTGCAGATGGCGATGAGCACCAGAGCCAGGGCCAGGGGGTGGATCTGGATGCCTGAGTACATCAGCAGCAGCCCCAGGAGCTGCAGGGCCCAGGAGAGGAGGTTGATGCTCCGCTCGTTCTCCAGGGGGCCATACCTGTAGCACACAGCGAAGCTCAGGAAGCCCACGAGCAGCAGGTAACCTGTGGGACAGCACAGGGACGGGGCTGAGGGTGAACCTGACACCAGAGCCCACCCTGGAGCACCAGGACAGCAGTAAGCACGGGGAGTCTCACTGCTGTTCACCAGCACATTCAAGCTCTGTTAGGAGGTGTGAGACTGGTGAATCACAGAGCTCTCACCTACCTAACAAATACCGCCAGTAGAACTTGCAGATCACCTGCAGATTCTTGAAGATTAGCTGAAGTAGGTACAGGGAAAAGGACCAGCCTCCCACCAGCAGGAAATACACAGAGCTTTTCTGTGGAGGAGATGGAGAATTGGCAGCAAGCAGAGAGGTGGTGGGCAGCCACAGACACCATCCCCCAGGTGCTGAGCTGCTCCATGCCAAGCCAGACCTGCAGCCCAGCACTCACACCTGCACCGGTGTAAAGAGCTACAAGGCTTCTCGTTCCCTGACAGGTGACACTCACCTTAGGCATGACCTTGGACATGGCATAGACAATGATGAGCAGTGAGGCCAGCAAGCCAAAACTGATCCCGGCTGAGTAGTAGAAGAGTTGGCTCCTGCAGGGATCACACAGGTGCGTCACAGCTCAGGGATACCTGTGCATGGACAGGCCCCCAGGAGCAACCCCCAGGCATTGCCCAACTGCTCCAGCCCATGGGGAAAGGAAAGGACTCACCTGCTCAGCATGTCTCCGCAGAAAAACAAAAACAGGCCCAGAAAGAAAATCAGGAACAGCTTAGGATCAAAGCCTGGAAAGAGAGGGAATCCAGGTGGAAAGGAGTCCTGGCACAGTGGCATCCAGGTCAAGTTCCCACCTGTCACAGAGACAGGCAAGGGGCAGTGTCCAAGGTGAGCCTCCAAGGGCCCCAAATTTCTCCACTTTACACCTATGGACAGAGCCACAATTCCCTTCCCCCGGAAGTAACAGCTCTGCTGGTCCTTGGCTCCCCTGGGGAGCTCCAGGCCCAGCTCCCCCTACGTACGTCGGAAGAGGACGATGGAGTAGGTGGTGCCAGGCTCCAGCAGCTCAACCTTGAGGCAGGTTTTGTTGCTGTACAGGTCCACATCGATGCTGGTATCATTCAGCTTCTCCCTCAGGAAGGAGAAAACCACGGTCCACACGCTGAACTTCTCCAGCTCCTCCTCGCTGTCAACCTGGGTGATGCGGATCATGCGGGAGCTGGTGATGCGGATCTGCAGAGGGAGAGAAGCAGGGCATAGATGGAGTGGCTGGGCAGAGGCACCTGCCTCCTCCTTCTGCACTCACCTGGGTCCTGGTCCAGACGTCGTGCCATTGAGGAACACGCGTGTTGGTGTAGCAAAAGTGCTGAGACGTATTGTGCTGGGACACGTGTCCCTCCTGGAGCAGAATGACTGGGTCCTTGGCGCCTGAGAGGGCAGAGGGGGCTCAGCTCCCATCTGTTTCACTCACCAGACAAACAGATTCCCTTTCTCTCCCCAGGGTTTCCCCAGTTAAGCACATTCCCAGCAATCCTTCCACTATTTCTCTTGGAATGTGCTCTCTGGTTCTTTACTGGGGTAACCTCACTCCCGGGGCTGTCGGTAGCAGCACAGTCTCATCCCTGCATCCCTCCCCAGCTCAGCTCCTTCTTCTGAGCTATTCTCACCCCAGGGAAATAAAGCTGAGAATGTCTCCAGCACGAACTGCCCTCCCGGGGCGAAGTGGCTCCGAACAGCGCTCGGGGGCCCCCCCGGGGGTGGGACGGTCCCTCGCGGGGCTCCAGGCAGCCCTCCA
>NW_008662373.1:0-315 GCF_000695815.1 Acanthisitta chloris
CCCACCTCTCAAGCTTGTCAAGGTCCCACTGGATGGCATCCTTTCCCTCCACTGTGTTGACTGGCCCACACAGCTTGTTGTTGTCAGTTAACTTGCTGAGGGTGCACTCAATCCCACTGTCCATGTCGCCGACAGAGATGTTGAACAGTATCGGCCCCAGCACCGATCCCTGAGGGACACCACTCATCACTGGCCTCCACATGGACAATGAGCCGCTGACCACAACTCTCTGCTTTGACCATCCAGTCAGTTCTTTATCCACCGAGTCGTCCACCCATCAAGTACATTTCTATCTAATATAGAGACAAGGATGCA
>NW_008662374.1:0-1034 GCF_000695815.1 Acanthisitta chloris
CCCCCCAAAATGATGATGTAGCCCCCAAAATGATGCTTGAGCCACTAAAAATGATCCTTTAGCCCCTCAAAAATGATACTTGAGCCCCCAAAACCTGAAGCTTTTCCCCCAAACTTGATGTTTTACCCCCAGAAATGATGATGTAGCCCCCAAAACCTGATGCTTTGCCCCCAAACTCAATATTTTACCCCCTAAACTCAATATTTTAACCCCCAAACTTGATGGTGTTCCCCCCCCCCAACGACTTCCCCCCCCCCAACCACTCCCAGGGCTGGACCTGCCCCCCCAGGGCAGATCCCTGAATAAATCCATCCCTGGAGAAGCTTCCCAAGCTTTTCCAGCCCTTCCCAAGCCTCATTTGGCTCAGATCCATGTGATTTCCACCGTCCCTGGAGACACCTCCCCTGGCCTGGGTCACCATCAGCTCCCCCAAGTTGCTCCTCAAGCTTTTTTTCCCCTTCCCTCCTTCCCTGGGAGGTGTGAGGAAAAAATCCCTGGAATAGCTGTGGCTTTTGTTGGAGCTCAGAGCTATGTTTAGCCTGGTTGGGTTGGGCTGGAAGCGCTCGGAGGAAACTGGAAGCGCTCGGAGGGAGGGATGAAGCTCCTGGAGAGGCAGGTGGGGGTGGAGAAGCTCCTGCTTGGCTTGGAATTAGGTTGGTTATCGGTTATTGATCTGAGGAGCATCATCTTCGGTCTTGATCACCTCCTCTTGGCTTGGCTGAGGGTTCCTCAGCTGGTGAAGTGTCCTCAGAGGGATGCTCTGAGCCCATTTTTCCTTGGGTTGGCTCTTCGGGCTTTTTCCTCCTCCTTCTCCAGAGCTCTGGGACCTCCTTGGCACCTCCTGCCCTGGTGGTGTCCACAGAAGCCTAAAATCAGGAGGAGAACCAACACTGAACCTAAGGCTCCTCTGGTCTGGAGCAGAGGTGGCCAAGAAGGTGCCCCAGGCCCACCTGGGGCCACCTGGGCACCTTCAGGCCAAGAAGGTGCCCCAAGCCCACCTGGACATTTTCTGGCCAAGAAGATACCCCAAGCCC
>NW_008662375.1:0-6642 GCF_000695815.1 Acanthisitta chloris
TATATTTATTGATATATAAATATTATATACTACCTTATTGCAAAGGTATTGCATATCATAAAGGGGATGCAAAAGATAAAGACTCTTAAATCTGGTGCTCTATAGGCCCTCTGGTCCAGGGCTTTTGTTGTCTCCTGAAACATCACAGTAATGAGCCATCAAGTGAGCTTAGGAGAAGGGGAGTTTGGAGAGATCTGTGAGACGAGCACCTTTGCAATAAGTATCCTGGGAGAGATTAAGTCTTGCACCAAATGCATTGTATTCTAGGCTTACTTAAGTAAAGATAACACTGGTGCATTTCAAGCACAAGTTAAATATGAAATTATGACACAGTTTATAATTCAGTACAGATAATTGAACTTTTGTCCTTTTATACTCCTTTGCATTGATTTGAGCCTAAATCTTCTCTCCAATAGAGGTGTACAGTGAGAACCAATGTGCTGCTTGGAAACCTCTTTTTCCCCCTAAACTTTCCCTGTACTTGCTTGCATGTTTGCTGTGTATTCTGTTCATCTCTATGGTTTCTGACTCTGAAGATTCTAATTCCTGGCCTTTTTTTCTGCCCCTACATGCATTTCTTATTATGTTTTAATTTAATATTGTAACCTTTTCACTTTCAGTTACAAATATTAATGCCCCTTCCTTCAACTGCTGCATGTCTTCCTCTATTTTAATCATGAAACTGATTTCCTGTTCTCATTCCTGTTCAAGCTGTTCATCTTCATTATGGAGTTTTTTAATAATTAGATATGCTTATTCTATATCTGCTCTTGTCTGTTATTTGCCTATTCATTTGCATAAGTTCTACTGAGCTTGGATGCCTCTATCCATTTTAGAGTTGCATCTGCATGTAATAGCAAGAAGTGCTTCAGCTTGAAGTGTCATCTCAGAGTTACAACATTTACTCTGATCCTCCATCTTTCTTCTCAACACCTTCTGCAGTTCTGAAAGAAGCTGGCTACCAAGGAGATCGTTAAATTGAACAGCCTACTGGACATAGGCAGGCTTGTCTATAAAAGGTTTTTTTTAAAAGAACAGTTGAACATTCAAACAGTTGTAAGCCATCAAAATGAACATGCATCTGTGTTACTGTGCTCTATGATCACAGTTACTTTGGTTCTTCATACTCCCATGCTATCATACTTCTCCCCCTCCCTGTCTTATTGATGCTTTATCTCACATTATAGCATATCATTTATCTCTGTTCAGGACAGAGACTGTATTTACAGACTCACTCCCAAGAGACCTACAGCTTTGATTAAAGACACTGGATGGTACAGCAATATAGATGGTAATTGCAGTTAAAGTCCTAAAACAGATACTTAGAGGGAAGAATCCACTGCATAGCCAAGTCTTTTGTACTTTTCCTTTCTGCCAACTTACAGATTCGGTCCTGCAAGGGTGTGAGCTTTCTGCAGTGTATTGAACTCCTGACTGCACGCTGCAGAACTTTTCACTGCAGCACAGGAGAGAGGGGTCTTGTTTTTATTTTTGATATTAAATAAACTAGCAAGGTCTGAAAATCATTGTAATAGACTTATGTTGAATAGGTAATTTTGCATAAGAGGTGTTAGAATGTTTGTAGCACTGATGGTGGTGGGAGGAGAATAATGCTCACCTTAAAAAAGCAAACAACCTAAGAGTAATTTTTAGATGGCATATGTGAAGAAAGAATTAAAGCATTGTTCAGAGTGGTAGAATCCAGTGCATCTTGTTAATGCTTCGCTACTTAACCTCTACAAATAATTGTGAATTAGAAATGAAAATGCAAAGATAAAAATCTGAAGATAATTTCATCAGATACTTGAATGGTCATTTGTGATGTTATAACTAAACAAGTAAACACTTTTCCTGGTATCAGTGGCTGCAAAAGGACAAATATTTTCGTGTTAGAAGAGTTTGACAGATTTCATCACAAGAAGTGACAAGAGCCAAGCCAGGAAAGGGAAGGACACTCATTGTTATTTAAGCAATAATAGTAATTGCAATGTAGTGTAGCTAAAAGAAGGAAAGCACTTTAATTTACAATGTATTTGCAATGGTGACATCATGTCACGTTCTTGGCAACTTGGCAGAGAACATTAGACTCATATTTTGAAGGAGAAAAGTCCTAAATATGGTTGTTTCTTAAATATTCTTTGGGCCAGAATAGTTTTAAAATCTAATGAGGATGTTTTGACACAGTTGCAGGATTTTCATTTCGTCTAAATAGGATTTGCATAATCATAGCAACATAAAAAGATAGAAAACATAAAATTACACCTTTTATAAATAAGCACATCTGGTGGAGGATATAAAAGTCCAAGATAGACTAATGTTCCCATTAGCTTATCAAGTGCTAGAATACTGCTAGTGTTACTGGCAAAATTTATAGTTTATGTTTATTGATCAAATCCTAAGAGTACCCTTTCTGCAGAATATGTACACTTTTCTATTTATGTTAAAAACATAAAAGTAATTTTACATGCTGTGATCAAGTTCAGATTGAATCTGGCTGGAGGATGCAATGGGATGAATTAGACAGACTGCCATTAACCTTGTGGACCAGAGGAGGTTATGAAACAGTACAGATGACCACAGATAATATAATGGAAAGGACCTCTGATGTAATTCTATGTGCTGTCATTGCCAGAACAAGAGGTTACCTCCTCTGCCATGTTCCTTCTGCCTTAAAATGAAGAAAATTTGCTTCAACTGTTTATGAGGAAAAGAAGAATTTTCCTTGTACTCTTTAGTTTTGTTTGCATTTGGCCTAAGTGTTATTTGTATTCCTGCATTATGTGCTACCATGTTTTCTACCTTGTATATTGGGAACTTACCCACCTGCAGGGATTGAAAGGAAAACTCTTACATGCACTTAGACACAGAAATAAAGATGCCACTGGCAAAGCTGTCGTGTACCATGTAGCTAGAGTATGCATTACAAAGAGCTTTACTTTGGTGTGTAAGCATCACAGAATGTAATTCTTCATGAATATCTGAAAAGGCCACAAAAAAGTAACTGATTGGTCTAAATGTGTTTGCTATATGTGCAGTGTAAGCCCTGCAGTGTGATTTGTATACTGGTCCTGTCTTATGTTCATTGAATGAGAATTGCTAAGGTTGGAAAAGACCTCCAAGATCACCAGGTCCAGCCATTAACCCAGCACTGCTGAGTGCATATACTAAACTGTTCCATTGACTGACAACTCTTTTGGTCTAACCCAGCCGAGTGCATATACTAAACAGTGTCCTTAGATGCCAAATCCACGTTTTTTGGACACTTCCAGGGATGGTGACTCAACCACTTCCCTGGGCAGCCCGTTCCATTGACTGACAACTCTTTTGGTGAAGGAATTTTTCCAAATATCCATTCTAATTCTCCCCTTGTGCAACTTGAGGCAATTTCCTCTTGTCTTACTGCTTGTTCGAGTGCATATACTAAACAGTGTCCTTAGATGCCAAATCCACGTTTTTTGGACACTTCCAGGGATGGTGACTCAACCACTTCCCTGGGCAGCCCGTTCCATTGACTGACAACTCTTTTGGTGAAGGAATTTTTCCAAATATCCATTCTAATTCTCCCCTTGTGCAACTTGAGGCAATTTCCTCTTGTCTTACTGCTTGTTACTTGGTAGAGGAGACTGAGTCTCACCTTGCTGCATTCTCCTTTCAGGCAGTTGCAACTGTCTGAGAGCAATGAGGTTCCCCTTGAGCCTCCTCTTCTCCAGGCTAAATAACCCCAGCTCCCACAGCAACTCCTCATATGAACTGTGCTCCAGACCCTTCACCAGCTGTTTATTCCTTATGTAATATGACATGTGTAGGCTATCTAGTGAAAACTGGTTTGAGAGATTTAAAACAAGTGTTATTCCATTTCTACTCAATTTCAGAAGGTCTTTAGTACGTTCACCAGAAAACCAGATGAACCTGAAGGCATAAAGTCACTGCCAACATGTTTCTTTACACTTGGAAGTTAGTGTGGGTTGTTGCATTGCTTAAAGTTGCTACAATTTGAGGGATTATGTTACCATCATAGGTATCTTCTGCCGTTTCAGAGGTGCCCTTGCTTAGCTGAGTCATCATATCAGAGCAAGTAGATATGACACAGGACCTAGAGAAGATCTGTGTCCCTGGGATGCAGCAAGTAGATGGTACATTAGGGGAAAAAAGGACTCTGGATGTCTGTGTGTTCATTTAAAATCATTCCTTTTGATTGCGGGGAGGAACTTGAAAGTGTGACATGCCTGTATTCCACAACCTCTAAAATATAAAATTATGAAGGTTACTCCAAAAGATATTTTTTCTCCATATATTTGTAAAAGGGTTTCCCTGGCTTCTGTTTTTGCTTTTTTAGTTAGTTAGTTTCCTCCTTTTTTCTTTTCATTTGTAATTTGTGCATCTTCTATCTGCATAAACAGAAAATGACCTTATAGTTGGAAATTTTTCAGGTTTATACCAGGGCACTGGTAGTATAAGAAAAACTGCACAAAAGAATTTGAAAGCTGGGTTGTAGCTTGCAGAAACTTGGCAAAAGTGATGTTTTAAACATAAATAGTCAGCATGGTAAATAGTTCCCTTTTTGAGAAACTTAAGATATGACAAATTATAGCTGCAGCTGGTGTAAGTGAAGCTGTTAAATAGATTTCCTGTAAAAAAAATTGTAAAAATAAAATGTCAAAAAATTATTTTAAACTTCTATACGTACTTGACTATTTCAGCAAGTCAAAAATGTAAGCACTTAAATGACATCACTGCCAGTTTAACTTGACTTTCAGACACTTCACTCTTCCATAATGAACAGCATTATTCTGGGCAGTCCCCAAGACAAGCAGAACTATGTGAGAGCTGGATGAAAACCAGAAATTCTATTTTATAGAAAAAATCAGAATGCAAAGGTTTGGTTCCAAATTTGAATGAAATTAGAGTCCAAAATACATTCCATAGAAAAATCAATGAGCATTCCAAGTCTGCTGTAGCCATGAACTTCAGTAATGTTTCAGTTGGAGAAGAGATACTCACCTGGAACACAAATAACTTTGGAATGTTCTAGAATTTGATTCTACTCTGCACATACATCAGAACATTCTGCCTTTGGTTTCTGTAGTTGGTAAAGTATGGGGTGGTTATTAAATTAATGACTTTCCTTCAAATCTGCTAAAGCTTCATTTAAACTAATAAATCTGTAAAATGTTGTTTCAGAATAATCAACCTATCTACATACTGATCTGTTGTGCTGTTGTGTTTAATATCTCCTTCTTCTCCCAGGATGACATGTATTTACGTTGAGCTGTAATTTCTAGCTCTATATTCATAATCAGAAGCCTTTGAATTTAAGCTCAGACATTTTCTCCTGAACTTATGAAGGCTCTTGTTGGTATTTCATCTGGACTTAGCACTCACCATGAGTATAAGCAGACATATATTTTGAATCTAAGATGGATATATCTGTGTGTTGTGATATTAAGCTCAAAAGTTCTTGCACATTTGTCAGTGTTCATGGCTCTGGGGAGTAATAGATTGTGCTTGTTCTTAGCTCTGAAAGCAGAATATCTTATAAAACCAGGAATATGCTTTTATTAGTTTTATCTTAAAAGTATTATGTATAACACTCTTCCAGTTTGGACGTTCTTTCTGCCTGTGAAACGACATGGATCTGAAATAGTTACTACAATACTCTAGGTTGCCATGGTGCTTCCCTATAAACAGTGCTCCAAATGCTTATGGCTTGATATGGAAATGCTCACTTCCACACATTTTCATCTGTTCACTGTATATACTAGGAACTAGTTGTAAAATTCCCAGGAGATATGGAGCTGTTAATCTGGATGTCTTATCAGCCTGTTCCCAGTAGACGTCAGCATCCTATCTATTTCTTCCATCATTATATCAAATAGCCTGTCTAATAGTTTTAATTCATGTCTAGGATTATGCTTAATTAAACTCACTATATAAATATGTGATGTTATTTATACTTAGTAAAATATTTGCACTTGAGAGAGTTTGAGATTTTTGTCAAATTCATATAGCCACCCACTACAAAATTAATATTGCTTTTAACTTCCAGTTGGTATCCATTGTTCATGACAAAAACTGGCAATGACTGACAGAAAAGCATTAAAGATACTCTTTCTACTAGATAGAAATGGCAAGTATATTGTCTGATATATTCTACTAAATTACAGCAACTCAACATAGTTTAACAGTTGCTTTGGGCCAGTTAAGGTAGCTAATTTACAGAGAGTAAAGGAAGTGAAGGAAAAGATATATCAATTTTTCTGTTAAAGTCGTTGGCAAAATCTACATACCTTTTGGACCTGAAGGATACCTTAGATGTTTTAAAAGTATGTTTCTCTATGAATAGAAAATTTAGAATGGCATTTTCTTGTTCATTAAACCTGCACTGCTTGATTGCTAAGGACTCTCTTTTAGTAACAGACTGTTTTAATTTTTTTTTGTTTGCTTTTGTTGTTAAGCGAATCGGCATTGGGGGGGGGTTAAGCCATGTTCTGTTCTTTCACCTGCACTAGTGGTTAATGTACAGGCACCATGGTGGTTATCCCTTCTAGCTGAGAGCCTGAACTTAGAGTTCTTCTAATACAGTTTTCTGATGTTTGAGCATGGAAGCCCTCTTTTTATGTTTTGGTTTTATTTTGTTCAATT
>NW_008662375.1:6691-25055 GCF_000695815.1 Acanthisitta chloris
TTTTTGAGGAATAAGAAAGTTTGGATGGCACCATGGATAACAGTTTTAAAATTCTGAACCACAGGTCCAATCAGAGCCTTAGGAATATGTTTGTGAAATTTGCATAGCAGAGGAAAATTACATATTCACAGAGCAGTTACTGAAAAATATTCCAGAGTGATTGTGCAGATCCTTGCTCTTTGATTGGCTAATGATAGGTTTTAGGTAATCACAGTAAAGGGAATAGGACATTATGTGGTTATTTAAAAATTAACTTGTGCAAATCAGACCTCTATAGTCAATCAGAATGCAAGGAAGTAGATATGTGTTGAGAAAAGATACAGTCAAATTATTTCAGTAAAGTAGCAACCCTTGTGATTGGAAGTGATTGATGTGTCTTTTCTGAAACTTAAAAAAAAATAATCTTCCAAGAATGAGAAAGCATGGAGAATATCAGTGCAAATGTTAGGTGAAACTATGCTAAGAGTTTTGGGGATTTTGAAAAAGATATGTCATCTTTGCCAGCTCCACCTGCATGGCCACTTTAACAGACAAACTGTTTGCTGCTCATTCAGAGTACCAGATCTAAAATGAAAGGCTTGGACACGACATTTTGTGGTGGGATGTCCTCATGGTGAAGAAACCATTTACTTTGTCTTTCTATTTCTTTGCCTGGACACCCTTTGATTTTATTTTTCCTGGAATTGTAACTGGAATGAAAAGTCCAAATAGCAACTTGAGCTAGGCAATATACAATTATTTTAAAGGTTAATGTGATATTGCTGCTTCTATTCAGTGACCTTATGTGGATAAGATAAAAGAAATAGTGTGTCCTAATAGCTGCTTTACAATAGTTTAAGGTTGCTAAAATCTGTATGGACTTCATTATCTTGTCTGTTGCAAGAAAGCAGGTTGATTTTCTCAAGACTATACATGAACAAACATTGATTAGTAAGTACATTCCAAAAAACATATAGCAAACATGTAATTTGAAGGTTAATACCCACACAGGAATTGACTAGAAACTGGTTTTATTCAATGTTGTGTTTGTCACGGGGAAGGTGATTTAAAATTGCAATAGGATGTAATTTATTTCCCTGAAATCTTTGCTGGAGAACCAAAGTTGGTTTATCCCCAGATCTTTCTCTCTCATTTTCTTGTTCGGACTCTTCCTTAGTTTTGTTAAATACGTACTGAAAATAAAATTCTCACTGTTGGACGCATACAAAAGCATTTATTTAATTCATCCCCTGTGAGGTTCATCTTGGAAAAATGGTCTTCCAGCTCTAACTGCTGGTAAATTATTTGCTTTTTTAAATCAGGAGAGACTTACGTATTACGTCTCATCAATTTCATATTTAGTGGTGCTGGCTAAGAAGGGATTTTTTTTGTTACTTTGGATAAATGGCCTCAAAGAGAATAGCAGCTTTGCTGATTTAATGTTCTCCATGTATTTGAGTCAACTGAACATCTGGCCCTCTTTGGCTTTCCATTTGATGATTTTGTCTAACTTTTTGGTTTTGAGCTATAGCTCTACCAGAAAATTCATCCCATATCTGAATATTTATGTAATGAGTGAATAATGGAAACCTACTGGTATGTATTAATTTAATTATTCCAAGCATGGTTTGCACTGTGCTAAATTTAGCTGCTGGACCTAATATCCTTTCAGAGTTTTGTGTGGGACAAGACTGCTTCAATGGTTAGACTCCAGAAATTTGATTTCAATTTAAAATATAATGCTAAAGGAAAGTTGTGTTCCTCCTTAGTGTTACAGAGAGTCTAAGCACTAATTATATAACTGATCTGAAAGTTCAAAGATCTGAAAAGAAAAATCTAAGCATGTGGTAACATCTGCTGACAAAAATAATGAATTTCCCTTATATGGATTCAAGTCAAATAGGTTCTTCATTTTTATATTAAATAGTATTTGTAGAAGTGCAAACAAAAATTACACAAAATGGCTAATTACCCATAGGCCATTACCTCCATTATACTACAAGCATCTTGCAAAATATTGTGGTTTAACCCCAGGGGGCAACTAAGCACCACCAGGGCTCACTCCCCTGCAGTAGGATAGGGGAGAGAATCAGAAGAATATCAGAGAGAAAACTCATAGGTGGAGATAAATACAGTTTAACAGGTAAAGCAAAAGCAGTACACACAAGCAAAACAAAACAAGGAATACATTTGCCACTTCTCATGGGCAGACAAGTGTTCAGCCATCTCCAGGAAAGCAGGACTCCATCACACAGAATAGGTACTTCAGAAGGCAAACACAATTGTTCTGAATGTTCCTCCTGCCCTTCTTCTTCCTCAGCTTTTATACTCTGAGCATGATGCCATATGGTATGGAATGTCCTTTGGGGTCAGTTGGGGTCAACTGTTTCAGCTATTTCCCCTCTCAACTTCTTCTGCACCCACAGCCTACTTGCAAGTGGGGTGGTGTGAGAAGCAGAAAAGGCCTTGATGCTGCACAGCTCAGCAAAAATGAAAATAATAATAATAGAAAGCACTTTAGCTATTTTCTAATTTTTTTTCTTCTTGTCCTTTCTTTTCTTCTCCCCCCCAGGGTCCTTATGGATTCTTTTCCCAACAGTTGGAGTTTAGCACTAAGGTTCACAGAAGGTTCTAAATCTTCCCCCTGCAAGGAGTTGGGGGAAGTAGCACAGCTGCTAAGCAAATGGAGCCCTAGGGTGCAGGAATAAGTATTGGAGTGTCACTGTGCTACTTTTGGGAAACTAGTAGCTAGAATGAGTAAGCTACAGGAAGACTGCACAGAAAAGATGTATGAATTAATTTATACTTTTTTCAGGCTGTCTTCAGAACTGGGTTAGGAAACGTAATTCATAGGTTTATTTTTTTAAGTCCTACTAAAAACATCCTCTTGTTTTTCTTTCAAGCCGTGTTCCATTAGGTGAAATATTCTTAGGAGGACTCCACACTCATACTGGTATGTTCCAATTTGTTCTTGATTACACTATGGGAAGAATAAGGTCTAAAACTTCCTTAACTTCCAAACCCAGACTACATCCAAATTAAGTCCAGTTTAGTGGCATGAATCAGTGACAGAGTTTGTATTTCAAAATATTCTTTCTCTGCATTTTAAATTGATGTTTTATTCACTTAAAAACATTTGGAGTACAATGTGTTGTACATTTAATTATATTTAGCATATCAGAATAGCATGATTGGCTGATTTTCTATATTTCTATTTCCCTTCAATGTTTTTATTATCCAGTGTCTCTAGTGTTCTGTGGGTAGATTGTCCATCACAAAAAGAAATGTAGAAAATAACAGAAAGGGTAAATTGTGTTATTGTAGCACCAAGGAGATACGGTCACAAGTGACTTGCTTTGAAGGGATTAAGTGACTGGTATAGCTTAGAGTAAATTGCTATTTTAACAGTGCAAAGGTGCTGGAATCTGCTCCCTAGCACGTTCTGCTGTAGTACAGCATAGTTCAACTTCCTTTGCAATGAGCTCTGCCAGTTATGCTCTGCTATGAAGAAACTGAATAATGACTGAAACTTAATTGCTATTTGACTGGCACTCAAATGGCTGTGATTTATGATGGAAGTTTTTCCTATTTGTAGTCTGTCAGATGTCATCATAAAATATTCTTGCACTAATTGGTATTTTAACCAATATTTGGGTAAGTGTTAATGCTGTTACTTGCCACAGTATTCCTGTGGGCCAGACTGGTAGTCCTTTTTCATCTTTGCTAGCAACTAGGTAATTCTGTTGCTCTTGTGCACTGGAGAAACCCATTCCTCTCTGTTTCTGGGTTTGTCATATGTAACATAATTGACTAAAAATGAAAGATTCAGTAATGGCATCAAAATTTTGCAAGATGAGATTTACTGTAAAGAACCCTGCAAAGAGATCAGTGCTAAATTATAAAAATATCTGTGCATGACCCAATTTCTGCTCCTGCTCTTTCTCTAAATATTCATAAAACCAGGGTGGCAGGTAAAGGCACAGTCAGGTTCTGTAGAAATGTTGAAGAATGAACAGAAATGGAAATTGTGAATAGTGCCATGATTATTTGCATAGAAAAATACAATTAGTATCAACAGAAAGGGATGAAAGTATTACATGAATAACTGAGAGTCATGCATGGCAGGAGAAAGGAGCATGAATAGGAAGGGTGAGTGTCTAATGTAACACTGAGAGGCATGTTTGGTGTATTTCGTGGTAAATTGGCAGGGAAAATGTACTATTCTTGTCAATATCATCTTTGGTTCAGATCACATCATGTCGGAACACAATCAAAATATAAGTACCTTTGAAAAGAAAAAAATGAAAGTCGGTGACTAGAATAAGATTCATTATTAACAAGTTGAAACTTGTTAATAATGCATAGGCTGTACTTTAATTAATTTTCGTAGTTACTCATATTTTACTTTTGAGTACAGGAGGCCTTTATTTTAATGGATAGTAAGTAAAGTCCTGTTATTCATAAAGGCATTCCTTATGCATTGTAGCTAATCTTTAAGCTTTTAAAAAAACGTTGTAATTGCAAAAGTTCAAGAGAAGATTAGATGGTCAATATTTCTATGCAGTAAATTGTCAAAGATAAATGCTTGTTCCACATATGTGTTTGTGTTTTTTTTTTTTTAATCAGCTATCTACAGTGAATAGAAGGTTATGGAAAAAATAATAAAATAAATCTGGAATGACTACCATTCTTCTTCCTTATTTCCTAAAGTACATATTAAAATCCAGTGTTGCCTAGTTATTGTCAGGTTCCTGCCTACTGTTTGTGATAACTTTAGAAGAAAATCCTCTATGTTTTAACATTTGAAACTCCTTTGTATGTAAGTTTAGCTGCAAAAAAGGCAAGGAGAGTAATTTTATTCAAATGTGCAATATCAGATGTCAATTGCAGCTCATCATAAATCTTGAGAAAAAAAAAATCACCATTTACCACGTGATTTTGTGGATGCTAAATGTGCATTTTAATGTAAAAGGGAAGAGCAGAGAGCTCTTCTGTTGTTCAGTGACACCAAACCCAGGGGCTCTAGTATGCTGCAGCCAAACGCCTCATAGAATGCAACATGAAAAGCTTCAGATTAACTGTATTTCGACGCACTGGTTTGATGTAACAGCAGCTTGCTTGAATTAATGTCCTGTGACAAGCCCTCCCTTGCAAACCTTTAGAAGCAAACTGTTTCTTTGTCTGCAGTTTTAAGCTTGGCTACAGCCTCTGGTAGATTCTGCATTGTTTCTCACATACTGGTTTTTGGACAAAGTCGAATCATCATCTATGAAGGACTAACTACCCAAAGGGTATAAACCCAATTGCTAGTGGTTTATTCAGCTTTGACACTTCTCAGTGTGATCCTTACTGCCTTTTGTAAAACAAGCAGGCAAGGGAAAGGCTCCAGAGACTTTCTTCTATTCATTCTGTAATAGTTTTCTTGCCACGGGAGGCTTAAGAAGATTTGTACTGCCTGCTCTCTTTTCATTAGCAGTGAGTGCAATGCTGTTGGGTAAGTTAATGTGTGAGACTATAAAAAGAAAAGCACAGGAATTTGAAAAAAAAAAAGGTGTATTTTCTCATTAATTCATTTTCAATGTTATTTTTCTTGATTTATTTTGTATGGGGTGCAGAGAAAAATAAAGTAACGTGTAACAGTTGAGATGTTTTCACTTGTTCTCAGATGGAATTAGGATCTAGCTGTTTCTTGAATGCAGTACTATGCTTCACTGGTTTTTGGCAGCAGCATGTTAAAATTCCTGTTATTAGACTGACAAAGAAACCTGATTGAAATTTCAACACAATCATACTTCCTGTCATGAAATGTAATAATATTTAATGATATCTTTGTGTTTCTGTTTGCAACAAAATGCACCAATTTTTGAGCCTTACTTTGACCACTATATGACACTAACCTTCTGTACTTAAATTGCCATTAAACAATTTACTCTGTATTTCATTCTGAATGTTTAAAGAAAATTGAGCATGTTTTTTGAGAAAACCCCAAGTTTGGCAAATGAATTTATACTTTCCTTAGCACAATAACTATTTGCATCAGATTGAAATTTGACTCTCTCAACATTTTGATAGTCTGTTTTGTTTGCTGTGACAATTAATGTGTAAATATTGTTATGGATACATAGAATGGCATTTTTGTAAAAAAATAAGACCATACTATCATTATTGTTATCATTTTTCCAAAGTCTATGGTCTTATAAAATTTGCTATGAAGAAGTGGAGTATATATAGTAAATATAATTTAACCTTAGAGAATAATCCTTTCAGTGGGCAAATAACACAGTTTAAACTTGTATGTGATGGCTTGATGGATAGTAACTCTTGCAGGACATACTTGTTTTCATATGTGTCATATATGATCATAAATGATGATAAATGTTAATAATCATTAAAGGATTAGCGTATCTGAACTTTTAAATCACTGCAGCTCAGCAGCAGCAAATTCAATCTACTTTATTTTTTTTGTTGTCTGGTCTATTATGCATGTTTGTGGTGTTTTCCTTTGTCCCCAAAGACACATTTCAACTTTTCTTCTGGGATATAAGGAGTACAATCATGACTTAGGAAAAATGCTGGTAACTCAGCTGAAACAGTTTTGTAAGCATTCCCTTTTTTTGTGTGTGTGTTTTTTTATTTGTTTTGTTTTTAGAGGGTAAGCACAACAACTGTTCCCTCTAGTTCAAGATTTCTAAAGCAATTTTTAGTGAAATGTATACAGATAGTGTGTGGGGGTTTTTTAATGCCAAGTTTTATTGTTTTTTTTTCTGGACAGTTACTAGTATACTCTTTGACATTTTGAAATATTCAAGCAGAGATAACTGTTGATAGATGTAACTCAGCACTATTTCATATTTATAGAAATCACGTTACCTCCAGCCGCACTTGTCAACAACTCTGCTCTTTTGATTCCCAGTTGCCCAAGAACTGTAGCTTGAAGCATTATCAGTATGTGGTGTAATTAATCAAGAAAACATTTATACTCTGTTTTATTTTTATTTGCATGCCCATTACTACATATTACTAGACAGTTGTTCAGCCCTGAGAAAACTGCAGTCACTGCTTGATGGTTTAATTGCATTCTATTTGTGTTGTTTAATATGACAGAGACATGATCCACTGAAGGCTAGCATAGATCATAGCCTAAAAATGGCCCTTACACGTTAAAAGTTGTATAGGGAATTAGGTCTCATTTCTTAGAGAAACAGCTGGTTCTCAAATGGAATTTATTACAGTTTTGTAAGATGCAGTTCTTTTTGTTCTGTTGTTTGGAGTTTTTTTCCAGAAAGCATGCCTTTTACCATATTTAACCATCCTGGTATTTTTTGTTGCATTTGGTAGCTTAGTGATTTGGAAAAGAGAGCTTCTTTCCAAATCTGGAAGTCTGCTTGGTGGTCGTACAGGGGCAGTTACAGTTTGTTGATCAGAAAACTCCAAGATCTTTTTCCCTGGCATAATAATCAGAACATCTCTGTATGGCAACAGGAGCAAATATATGTACAAGCAACAAGTTGAACACATTTTTAAAAATTTAATATGATTAATCTGTTGCCCTCTTACAAAACATGCATTAAGGCTCTCACAGTTATTGACTTTCTTGTACCACTTCCTTGTCTGGTGTGCATTGATCTATCTTCATTAAAAGTTTTATCCCACGGTAAGCATGGGATAAAATTCTTGCATCACTGAAATCAATATCAACATTTAGCACCTCAATAGAGTTAATTTATCACAGCATTAGCTTTATGCAATGAATATCTGCAGTGTGGAAGTCAGAGGAAGAAGGGAGAATTGCTGCAGGAATCCAAGCTTGAAGTTTTGGAGTCATACCCTGCAGGAGTGGGCAGTGGCACAGAATTCAGTATAATTCTGATTCACTTCACCTAACTCTATATTTCAAATATTTTGGAAAGTATTTAACTTAAAAAAATGCAATGAGGTACACAGAAAATGTCGTTTGTAAACTAGTAAATAAGGTAGGTGTATTTCTGCTGCTGCAAGTGATTACATGGGCCTTTCTTTTTTCCTCTTAAAGGTCTTTGCTACATACATTTTTATAAGACATTTTATAGTTACAGAAAAAAAAATTGCATGGCCCTTTAGTAGAATATAACCTGTAATAATTTTTTGTAGTGTCTATTTTAATGGTCTCCAAGGACTCTGATCAGCATTCTTTATTCACTAAAACTCCCATTGAGTTCAATAGGCATTTTCATGATTAAAAGAACCAATAAGGAATGTTAAATAGATTTAGCTTATTCAAATGCAAGCAAATCTTTCAGGGTATATTTTCATAGGGGAATTAACAATCTAGTTATTACACACAGAAGAAGCCTAAGCTTTTATGCGATATTTTGGTGCCAAAAAGATGGCATCTACTATTTTAGAGCTATTTGTTATTTTGACAGTGTGGCTCCAGGCTACATTGCACTGGATAAAACCTTAATCTTACATAACAAATGCTGAAATATTGCTGCTTCACTGTCTCTCTTCACATGATTAAAAGAGATTAAATTTGCTTAACATCACTTTACATTAATTCCTGATGCTACACCTGCTATTGAATCCTACTGTTGATTTATGAAATATGTGTATAGGATTTTTCTTCTCCCTATAACATAGTCTGCAGTCACACAACAAACTAATAGCTAGTCATCTTATCAAATGGTATCACACCATTTAGGGGAAAGAATAATCAAGTAGCTTGCAAAAGAGTGCCTGATGTTCCACTATAATTTTGAACTGTAGCATGAACATGCCAATGCTCAGATTTCAAACTTGCTTCTGTCAAAAACTGTGTACCCATCTGTTGGATACTCTTGCAAGAACTGCCTTTCTTGACTTGCATAATTGAATTAGGGAATTGCCTTGTAAGGAAAAGAAGAAGATAAATGGTGATCAGATGATTACTTTGTTAATAAGGAAACTATGTGGGTTGCAGAAAGGTACTTAGATAGGATGCTGAGGAGGAATGGTAGTTAAAGGTACAATATATTTCCATTGTTAAAAATAAAAATTTGCTAGGTTAAGAAAATTTGAAAGCCAGAGTTTTCAATGAATATGATAGGATTAATTGCCTTTGAAAGCATAAAATATATGAATGTAATTTCCTATATAAAGAGAAGTTTCATTGAGGAATAAATTTTCCAGACTGTATGAGAGAGATTTAGTAGAAACTAAAACTAAAATTTCAAAATCAAAAGTGTTGCATCTGTGGTGCTTCTGGAGTTGTACAGTAGTGTATTGAAAAGAGTTCTTTCAGTTGTATTAATTTACCTTGGGGCATTTTTCTCCATCATGGTGAGAAGAGAATGCTACAAAAAGTGAAATTACTCCAGTACATTATTGGGATGCTAACTTGACCTTTGAGAATAAGAAAGTTCTTTATACAACTCCTTTTTATGTAACTTTAGCTCTCCCCAGTGATGGCATAATCAGCTTTTGATCCACACTGAGGTTTCTGTTTCAGAGCTCCTCCTGGCCTACTCCTTGCAGTAGTGTAAGACACAGAATATTTATTGCTTTTATGAACAGGCCTCTGCTTTCCAAGATTTATTTTTAACTCCAACCTGAGACTACTCTTTCTACATATATCCTGCTTATCTTTTCTGTTTCTTGATGCTTTCTTGAACATTTATTCTCCAGCTAGTTGTTCCTGTCTTCTTTTCTTTCCCCTAGAACTGCATATAAGAGCAGTTGCTGTTGCACATTCTCCTTGTGTACTACCATGTGTTGTGAATAGCATAAATAACTTCAAGACACAGTTTATAGACTTAACATTTGGGATCAGGCTCTTCTCTTATTTGCTCTACCACATGACAGAAGCAGTGCAAAATAATGGGTATGAAAAGGAACAGTATGTGCTTCAAAAAAAGGGAATGCTAATCAGCACCAAAATCAAAGCTGAAATGTTCCTCTCATGAACCTGAGTCCTTAACATGAGATGAAAATATGACATATGTGTGGTTGTGCATATATATCTCTCTCAAATAAAGAACATATATGTCTTGTATATTTTAGATACATAGTAAACAGGAAAAATTGCTGGATAAGAGTAACTATTCTGACATGAATAAAGTTCTATAGAGAACTTCATTTTGTCGAAAAACATTACAGTTAGCTCTGACAAGTTGTTAGGACTTGCTAGTTGGTTTGGTGGGAACTGTTGAGAACTTTAATTCAGAGCACTATTATGTTGAGCTGCGTTACAGCTCTAGCTGCATTCCCAGATCAACAGACACTTCTCTCACAGGCTTACTTGAAAGATTTTAGCAAGGTGTTTATCTGTGATAAGTCGTTATTGCTTCTGATATGGGAGGTCCTTGGTGACCAGCCAGAGACTCTTTATCTAAGTCATTTGTCCTGTTCAAGCATCTTTCACAATGGCTTTGTTGAATTCGGTAGATTTAAATTGTTCAGGCTTGATAAGTGGTTCATTGATCAGCTTTCTTTTTACAAAGAGAGAATGCAGTAGAATAGTATAATCTATGCTAGTTTTACTTATGCTGACTGAGAGTAATGCAATATGATGCACCTATTTTTTTGTGAAGTTTCTGTAGGCTAGACCTGAATGGGTACATTTTATGGTCCATTTGGCATGCTCTGTATATCTATTCATACCAGAACTGATATCCTTTTAATCAAAGTCCATCTTTCATGTCACTATATAGAGTTTTATTTTATGGGTTTTCTAAAGCAGAGGACTGGAATGGTATCCATTAACACAAAAGACACTTCAGTCTCCTGTCATTAGACTGACTTGGTTCAACACCTCTTGGATGATACTGCTGTATAAATCTTTAACCTCTGTAGAAGTACCCTTTAAATCAATAAGAATAATTGAAAAAAGAATTAATGTTCTGGAATCAGTTGAGAATGCTTCTGTTCATGAGGTTGGAAAGTGTCTGTGAACAGTCAAGCAGTTAATAAACATCTGTGGTAATTCACATCTTTAATAAACATTTACCTGGTTTTAACTAGTCTCTCTTCATTGACTTTTCAACAGAAAAAAAATTACTGTTTTACCTGCTTCATGAGGTAGAACAGATTCGTTGTGCTATATCATTGTGCGTTGACCTTTTAAAAGCTAGGTACCTCATTTGAAGAAACCTATAAGGTATGAGCAATGATCAAATATACTACAGCTTAACTCAGTTACTGCTGGACTTTAGTAAATGGTGATGTGCATGTGGTTACACAAATTGTGCACTAAAACTTAGCATCTTAAATAACATTCATAAATTTGGGCAAGGGTTTTTTATATCTGTCATATTAAGCACCTGTCTTCATATACAGCAAAATAGGTTTGTAATAATTGGATTTGGAATTCCAGGTCAGTGTCAAGGAACTAAATCCTCTTATAGTTTACTTCTTGGCATTTATACAGTGACCTCTGCTAGGAAAGAATCACTTGGTTTCTATCAACTTCACTGTCCAAGATCCTTGGGTGTATAGAGGGTAAGGCTGATAGGCTGGAGAGAAGGCTGTTACCTTCTCACAGTTCTGAGACAGATAAAGTTCAAAAACATCTTGCAGCTGTAACAAAACAGAATAATTTCTTTGCATGTTCTGAAATTTCTTTCAAGTATTACTTTGAAGTATAAATTGGTCCCCTGAAAACAATTATATGAGAACTTTCTTGGCTGGGAGAAGAGAAGGATGACCTTTATATATGAGCAAGTGGTAGGCTTACTGGGGGTGGGAATGAATGGCAGCTGGAGAATCTGCTCTGAAAAAAACTAAGACTGCAGCTTGCTTGCCATCAGGACAAATTTCTGGCACTGTTGCCACTCTTGAATGAATCTGCTTTTATTAGCTGTTAGGTATATTAATTAGCATTCATTTATTCTTTAATCAAGCCAGTTTCTTCTTTGTATATCAGAAGTACTTTTACTACTTAGACATCTTGTTGTTACAGTCTCCTGGCAACAGAAACTTTTCTTAAGCTGACATTTGCAATCTCTAGAGTTTTGTGTCCAAATTACTTTGAATAGGCTTAATTTTCTACAGAGTTTCTAAAATTTAATCAATCTCATCTTTTGTTAGTTTGATTTTCTAACAAAGGCATGTGATTAAGTTATTTCCTGAGCCCTGATTAGAGTATCATTCCAAATGTGAGTATTTCAGATCATGGCACAAAAAAAAAATATCTCAACCCATTCTGCCTACATCTTGAACTGGATATGTTATTGTTTCTCAAGTATCCTCAACATCAGTGATCTTGAAGAAAACTTCAGTTATTCTTTTAACTAACACAGAGCCTCTGCTGTTACTATTAATCAAAGTCATTGACCATTGTTAACAAAATTTATAGCAGATGGTCTCACTGGCTGATATTTGGAAGTGGCAATGGAAGGAAAGTTGAAATGTCTGTTTGCAAACTTCTGAATACTTTCTGTGGTCATAAGAGTGCTCTGTTTCACATCTAAAGAGATACATTCAGAGGCAAAAATTGGGAGCAGAAAAGTCACAAAGTATTTGTTTATGTAAAGCCAACACTTATCAGTGGAGAATGGTGACCCTTACTGATCCAACCCATACACAGTGCATCAATTGGTCCACTGAGTAGTCTGCAGACATTGTGTACTGGTTCCTGCCAGGACAGGGTTTTTGCAGTAGCCAGGAAGCACACACTAGGACCCTGGAGTTATCCTGTACCACCTCACATCAAGTGGAGGGGTCGGGGGTGACCCTTTGTTGCGGTGCCGGTTCAGTCGGGTGCAGTGTGTGTGTTGGGGCAGTACAGGGCTCCGCGTGGTAAGCGATCACGTGTGAGTTGTTCGCTTGTCTTGTACAGTCTGTTATTAATAAAGTTGTTTGTGTTCATTTTCTTACATCATTGCTGTTTCTTAATAAACTGTTCTTATCTCAACCCATCATCTTTATTTTTTGTGCCTCCAGTGCTCTCCATCCTGCTGCAGGGGGAGGGGGTGTGGGAGTGAGCGAGTAGTGCCTGGTCTGGGGGGTTTCAGTGGGAACACTAAATTGGGAATATCACTCCTAAACCACAAAACACTGCCAGCTTTTAGGCTCTGAGACTGACTCCCACATACCTATTAGGGATTACAAAGAGACCTGAAACTGTTGGTATCACTGTTAATACATACGCAGCAAGTACACATACCGTATATACAAGGGAGTTGTCCTGCACCGTAAGGTCCTATTTGTGTATGCTGTGATGCAGTAGCCAGAATACAGCATCAGTTTTTCAAGGGTACCTGATGTTTGTGTACTCTGGACAATTATGTACTTTCAAAATATTCTTGAATTAGTACTTCAGGAAGAAAGAGCCTAAATGTAGGAAAATGCAGATGCAGATGTCCTTAGGACATACTCATATTGATCTCTGAGTTCACCTTGATTCATTGTGATCTATATAGCCATTGAATAGCTGAACTGCTATGTTGTTTGCTTGTTTCTGTCTGGTCTCTAATGGTCTTTATGAAGTCATAAAACATTATTTCTACAAGATTTCTGTTGTGCTTGCCTCTGAAACTGCCTGTGTATTACCAAGAAGTATGGACTTCCGAAGTGCAGATCCGTTAGTTCCTATCTATTACTTTATATGCATATATAAACAAACATTTCATGTAGTACTGGATATGCAGGGGTTCTACTTCTGCAAATATTCGTAGATTTTCATACATTTTGATTACCGTGATGTAGACAGGGGTGAATATTTTCCCCATCTCTTGTTAAATTTCTCACTCAATTAAAAAAAAATTAAAAGATTCAATTCCTGGCTTTTGACAATTTTATCAGGAACCAGTTTTTGGCAGAAAATTATGTTTCCTCCTCATGGATTTGTACAAAGCATTCAGGTATTTTCAGGAAAGTGGATGTAATGCATGAAATAATATGGCAGTATTCAGGGGTTTTTTTTGGATATTCTACCTGCTTGATCTCTGGCTTCTCCTTATTTTTTAATTCAAGTGCCATATGGTCTGCTGCTTCCCTGGGATTCTGACAGCACTTTGGGACTGCCTTGTTTATAGTCCAGGTGGCTCAGTTTATTTTATTTTGAGACGTACTGCAATCAGAGTAACAGTCTGTCTCTTAGTTATATACATTGCATTAATACCACCTTTTTATATATGAAGATGCATTATGTTCTGTATGTAATAGGGTTCTGGTAATATTCTGTGACTTTATGAATCAAAATGTTTTAAAGTAAATTGGGAGCTAGCTATCTGTGAAGACAGGAACTTGGGAGTGAGCTAGTTCTGGGAGACTTGACAATTACTAGCATGGGGATACTCCTCACAAGGCTTGAACTGGGTCACTGTGGAAGTGTGAAAAGGAATTAAGTAATTCTATAAGAAGCCAGATGGATTTGCATCTAATGTTGTATATTATTTTTATGCCTTTAAAAAAATAATTTCATTTTACTGAATTGAAATTTACAATTTTTGAGAGATTTCTATGATGGCAGCTCTTGACTTGGCCACTCATCTGTATCTGTTTGGGATAGGTTTAGAATCATGTAGGGATGAAATGCAGTTATTGACATGTGTGAAAGCCTGCACAGTGTATGTGTGCTTCTTAAGTCCTGCATTTTATAATCTTCTTGGAAGAAGAGGAGTAGAAATTTGTTGTTGCAGACCTTATTTTTCCATGGGAGAGTGTAAGAAGGAACGGAAATGGGTGAAGTTTACATCCCTATAGAGATCAGAAAGCTCCAAGTTCTTGGCATGTTCTTCTGTAATGCAGAAATTCTGTGATGCCGAAACCAGAAAGCCCTGCTTAATAAATAAGTATTTAATAGGATATGGCTACTCTAGAAGAAAGTAGATGAAATATTAGAGCAGACTGACCCATGAACCAGCTCCCTCAGGCCTGCTTTTTTGCTCACAGCCTTTCATTCCTCATGGAATGCAGCACCTAATCTCTTGAAAGCTTGTTTCTCTCTGACTAAATAACTGCTTCACTTTTACTTCTTTTTGAGATAACAGCCTTAGGGTTCCATCCCTATACTTACTTAGGTCCTCTTAGGACAAACTGGATCCCTAATAACTGTTTCAAATGTGGACAGGAGACTTACAAGTCATGCCTATTGTACTGAGAGAACTCTCTACTTCTGAAGCCAAAATTCCTTGCCTATTCTGTCTGTGGTGCCTTTTTATTGTTAAGCTATGTGGCCACAACTGTAATATCCTCTAGACATGCCCAGTCATCATCAGACCTCCACTTGACATTTGCTCTTCAAAAAGTCCTTGTCATAAGCAGGGTGTACATATGCCAACACATAACTTTCCTCTGTAATTCTCCAGGTGATCCTAACATTTAGAATTTATTAAATCTTCATCTCTGGGGTTAAAAGGTTCTGGTTTTGTATTAATTTCAGAGAATCCAGCAATACTTTTTGGACCATTTTTCATACAGAAAAAGTGATCTTTGTAATACAAAGCTGTAAGGTCTGTGCTTGTAGAAGTATGAAAAAGACACAAGTGGTGCTTATATAAATTCAGGAAAAAATTATTACCTAGGTATTAATATTGATAATTAAATATATATTGGTCTGTTTTGCTGTAGAAAATAAATTGGGTACTGGTTCCTGATCCTGATGTGTGTTTTCTTTTGGTCTGTCTTTTTGAAAGTACACTATATATCTTAGGAGTTATCCTAAGACTAGGAATTCATAAAAGACTCACACATTATCATCTGCGTAAGGAATAATAATGTAATCCTTGCAGAGATTAGTAATTAACTTATTGAAAGATAATATTTCTCATGGAAACGAACCCCTGAAAATTTATCTGATTAAATCAACCATCAGTTCCTGCAATACATGGTTATCTCTATGCCCGACTTCTGTTTCTGCCATGATACTTTATTTCCTTTTGAAGCCATATAAAAAGAAAAAAAAAACCAAAACCAAAACCCCCAAATTTGTTTGACGTCTTTCTGAGAAGCCTAATCTTTTTTATTATGAATACTGCTTTAAAATATGCTTTTCTGTCTCTTTTTGAACATGCATAGTGACAATACATGTTAGCAGTTTAGGTGTTATTTTGGCCGCAAGTACCTTCTGTTGTTCAGTTGGAAACAGAACACTGCTCTGTGTACCTGATCTGTTATTTACATTGGAACTTAGCTGTGAGATGGTGTTGTCAATCACAACTTGCCTTCGGAATTCATGGGATTCAGTCAAATATCCTTTCTTTTTTAAGTACCACACTCTAATTGCTACTTGCAGTTGATATAGATTACAGATAGCAATGAACTCTTAGATCTTATTTAATTATTGCTGATCTTTGTAATGATGATGGACTGTGCAATAAAGTCGTTTAAGGCAGGGAAGTTTAATACTACTTATAATAGCTAGAATCATAATTTCAGCTAAATTAAAGCAGACTTGACATTTGCAAATATTATTTCTGATGTTGCCTTTTACGTTACAGTTGGTTATAACTAATTTTTCATTATGTGTTTAGAAGCACTTTTAAGCTAGAGTTTAAAAAAGTCCAGCTTGAAATTAGATATCAGAACTTCCCTTCAGCTGGTATTTAAAAATGAAGGTTCTAATCCAACAATGCTATAAACTGAGCAATAGCTATTACTTTTGTGAGTAATCTCATTTTAGCAGGATGTTTCTTATAAATAAGCATATGTATTTACAATAAGCCCATATATAGCACATGTATCCCAGTATGGCAAATGGGGTAGAGTAATACTTGAGTCATTCTCAGTGGTAACTCTCGTAATGTTAAACATAAGACATTATTTGGAATTCAGAATTGTGTCTGTACAAAAGGCACCACTGTATTCTGATTGAGTTAGAAGCTCACATGCCAAAAATCTTAATTTTAACAAGTTCATAGAATCATAGAATCATAGAATGGTCTGGGTTGGAAGGAACCCTAAAGATCAGCTAGTTCTACCTCATTTGCCATGGACAGGCATGCCTTTCACTAGATCAGGTTGCTTAGAGCTCCATCCAGCCTAGCCTTGATGGGGCACCCACAGCTGCTTTGAACAACCTGTGCCAGTGCCTCACAACCCTTACAGTAAAGTTTGGGTTTTTTCCTAATATCTAATCTAAGCCTGCTCTCTTTCAGTTTGAAACCATTTCCCCTTGTCCTGTTACTACATGTCCTTGTAAATAGACTATCTCTGTCTCTGTTACAGGCTTCCTTCAGGTACTAGAAAGCTGCAATTAGGTCTCCCTGAAGCCTTTTCTTTTCCAGGCTGAACAGTCCCAATTCTCTTAGCCTTTCCTCATAGGAGATTTGCTGCACTCCTCTAGTAGGTGTAGTGACCCTCTTCAACAGATCCTTCTTGTGCTGGGGACCCCAGAGCTGGATGCAGTACTCCAGGTGGGGTCTCACCAGAGCAGAGTGGCAGAATCATTTCCCACAACCTGCTTGCAGTTCTGCTTTGGATGCAGCCCAGAATATAGGCTTTTCATCAGGGCTGCTCATTAGGGCTGCTCTTGATCTGTTCATTCCCCAGCCTGCACTGACACCAGGGGTTGCCCCAAACCAGGTGAAGCACCTTTCATTTGGCCTTGTTAAACCTCATAAGATTCCCATGGGCCCACTTCTCAAGCTTGCCCAGGCCCCTCTGGATGACATTCAGTCTTTCCAGTGTGTCAACTGCACCACTCAGCTTGGTGTCATCTGCAAATTTGCTGAGGGTGCACTTGATCCCTTTATCTATGTCATTAATGAATATATTAAGTAACACTGGTCCAAATATCAACCCCTGAGGGACACCACTTGTTGCTGGTGTACACTGGGACTTGGAGCCGTTGGCCACTACCCTCTGGGTGGGGCCATCCGACCAATTCCTTATACATCTAACAGTCCACTCATCGAATCAATCTCCAATTTAGAGAGAAAGATGTTGTGGGTTACAGTGTCAAAGACTTTTACTTAAGCTGTCAGATGACTTTTTACTTCAGTTGAAGGGTCAGTTAGTCAGTTCAGTAAGGCAGAATGTGATACTGGCTTATATTCTTCACAGTATGCTTAAAAGGCATATTTTTATTCTTTAAAAAGTAAATTCCCACCCAAACACCAGAGAGTGTGACAACTTTTGATTTATCCAGGCTTGGCACAATCAGGGAAGTGGTAAAATACCCTGTCGACTGCATTCTGTGGTGCAAACTATAAAACTGTGAAAAAGAGTGACGTACTTTATTCATTTAGGACATGCCATTAGCAGGTGCTGTTGATGAAAAGTAGCATCCCTGGTATTCTCCTTTTCATGATACGATAATTATCAACTTGCCAGAATGTCAGGAAGGCTTCTCTGAATACATAAAATATCACTATCTTCTGAATACAGTATTTAAAAATGGAAACCCCCTCCTTTTTTTTTTTTGTAGCTGCAATGAGGACCCCTAGACCTGGAACAGCTGTGATTTCTTCTTCTTTTTTTTTTTTTT
>NW_008662375.1:25110-48423 GCF_000695815.1 Acanthisitta chloris
TACAGTATTTTGGAAACCCCCTCCTTTTTTTTTTTGTAGCTGCAATGAGGACACCTAGACCTGGAACAGCTGTGATTTCTTCTTCTTTTTTTTTTTTTTCACTTTTTTTAATATGTACCACTTGTGTCACTTTTTAAATTGATCTGCTTATGTAGCCCTTTATATTAAGATCATGCCTTTCAGCTTGTGGAGATTATCCTATTACTCAATTCAAGGAAAAAAGATAATAAACTATAAAGCTTAAAAATATCAAGGAATAGTCATAATTAGAGTTATGGAAGCTTAGCAAAATCCTCCTAAGAGAAAGGACAGTGGGATTTGTGGGGTTTTTTTGGTATTTCTTTTTCCCTTAAAATCTGTAGTTTCTTGTCTTGACTAGAAGAGCAATGTTCAAAGTTACTGTAAAGAATGCTATGTTACCAAATCTTCAGTTTCTCTGGAAAATGGCATGAAGTGTGGACATTTCCCTCTATCGTTTTATGGATGCATGTTGAGTCAATCACTTTTTCACTTCCTCTACTGGAAAATTATCATTGTAATTCACAGTGAAAATTGTATTGATAGAACTGTGATATTCCTGTGTTTGTACAGTTCTTGTACCTCTGAATTTCACATCTTAAAGAAAAAGTCACATGAAACTTCATGTCAAATGTATGAAACTATCTGCATTTGTGGTAGAAAAAAATGTTTCTAGTTGAAAGGAGGTTTTGATTGAAAAAAATAGGTTCTCAGAATGAAAGTTCTTCATTGTGTTTTGTAAAATAGGATTTTATTGGTGTCTTAGCACTCCTAGTACAGACCTCTGTAGAAACATTCTTTACAAGACTATCAGCAAAGAAGGCCGTTTTGTGTATGTCTTTGCATAAAAAAATAATCCTTGTGTTCCATAGTTTTATTTCATATTTGAAAAATGATGTTGATATTTCTATTATTATTAGTGGTAGATATATGCTTTGCCAGTAAAATGAAAGCATTCCTTTTACTCTTGTGATAACATTAAAAAACCTAAATAGCATTTCAAATTTGAAGGCATATTATTTGCTTTAGTTTGGTACCCTGAATTTTGTATTCTGCTGATTAAGCAGCAGACCTACAATTATCTGACAGAGGCTGCCTCCTTGACATTTTCCAGCTTATTTTTTATCCTCTAGTAGAGCTGTGTATTTTGCATAAGATTTAGATAATCATGTAAACTAGTTGCATCACTGAAGTATTTTTATTTCAAATTCAAATACACTGAGAGTTGCATACATGAGCTTAAAATAGGTTTTGCAAATCTTCTCATCTAGTGTCTATCTTCATCTGATTTAAATTGTTCTTGAATCTCTTACTCACCTTCTCTGGCAAAATCTATTTACATTTAAATATACAAAAATATGTGAGCCACTTAGAGTGTATCTATGAGATTTGAGTATTGGCATGGTGTATGATATTTAATTCATGCTTTCTTTTCTTCCCTTTAACATATGTACTGCATCCCCACTCCTGTGTTATGTTCAGCATTAGGTATAAATATTAGGAACAGCTCTGCTAGGACAAAGCAATGAGACCTATTTACATTTAAATATACAAAAATATGTGAGCCACTTAGAGTGTATCTATGAGATTTGAGTATTGGCATGGTGTATGATATTTAATTCATGCTTTCTTTTCTTCCCTTTAACATATGTACTGCATCCCCACTCCTGTGTTATGTTCAGCATTAGGTATAAATATTAGGAACAGCTCTGCTAGGACAAAGCAATGAGACTCTTCTAAACAGTTAATTATTTGTACAAGTGTTGAAAGGTTTGGTGTCATTGGTGATTAGATTTTCTGGTACAGTTTTCTCTGAAAACACCAAGTACATGCTGAAATGACTTACAGTCCTTCCTTCCTAAGGGTTACTGTTAATCCTGGTGCAGGATCTTAGAAACTGCTCTCAGTTTTCTTACAGGACCAAAATACAGATTTACTGAACTGTCAGGTACCAGAAATGGTAGCTGTAGATCATTCTTAATTCAACTCAGGCCAAAGCATTTGATGTATAATATAGTGCCATAGGTTGTGCATGCACAGAACGTTTTACAGACAAGTATTTGTTTCTCTTCTTCAGCTGTCAGCCCAGATAGATCATCATATATCATTATCACTTCTAGCAATGACATGGAAACATCTTGAGCAGTAGTATACTTCCTGAGTTTCAAAGGCATAACCACCTCATTCATTGATTAAAATATGTTGCTTCCTTCTTACATCATAGAAAAGCCAAGTTTGCATTGGTGTTCAACATGTACTCTCTGTTGTGAGGGTACAAATGTGTCCTCATACGTCACCGAGAGCAAAAGGAATCCTTTGTCTATAAATATCCTTTAGGAAAGATTGTGCTAAATTAGCCACAGAAGAAACATGTACCCAGGGAATTTAAGTTCTTGGATTAGGACAGTTTTGTATCTTGCAAGCTGAGGGAAAGAAAAAACAACATTTTCTAAATCTCACACTTAATATTCTGATATTTCCAGAAACTGAAAGTCAGGTTTTTGAAGCTATTTGGATGCACAGTGGCAAAGGACACCTAGCTGGTTTGACAGGTACGGAAGGAGTTGCCTTTCAGTTTGTGCCATTCATCTAGCTTAGCTCCTTTTGTTAATTATGCAAAGCATTTATCTGCATTTTGGAGCAGCTATTAAAATACATTTTAAATATTTTGCTTTTAATTTCCCTATATGAAACCACTGTGTGACCTGCTAATGTGTTTGAAAACCTGGTCCCTGTTACAGTCATCAAACTGTCAGGAACATTGTATTCCATTTGCTGGAAACTCTGAAGTGCACTCCAGTGTAATGTTTTCTACACTTGGACTGTCTTTGTGCAATAGAGGTTTGAATGGATTTTATGGTTTTTTAAATGATCAGTGCTAATTGTTACTACTACAGGGAAAAGAATTTTGTAGAGCAGGTAAAACTGTCATTGGAGTTGTGAATTACTCAGTATTCATTGCTTAATTGTTCCCAGTTACTGCTAGGTGCAGAGGCTTGTTGGATTTAGTTCAGAGAAAATTTGGTTGCTTGTCTAATGGATACCCAAATAAATGCATCAAACTGATTTCCTATGAAATACTGAGCAGTTGTTAAATAGCAAAGACTTTTTGGAATGTTAATAGTTTGTCCAAGAAACTACTGTAATAGTACTTGTAACAAAATTATATGTAAAATTTATATCATAAAAAAATGCATGTAAAAATGCATGTATGTTAATTGTAGCTATTCTAAATTGATAAACAGCTATAATCTGAATTTCTGATTTTTCCCATGTCTGAATAAAACTAACATTTATAATCTGTATAGATTTTAGAAACCAAAAATCTTATATTTTCCAGTAAAAGACATGCTTATTTTTCCATAATGCCCTTTATTATCAATATAAAAATTTCTAATGGCTAGGCTACGAGATCAACTGAACAGGAGAGAATTAAGAGAAAAATGCTCCTCATTGGAGTGAAAATGTAGTTTCTTAGGTCTCTTCTTTGTGTGTTTGTTCAGTCAAAGAATAAAGATTAGAACCAATAAATTAGTTTTTCAAGTATGGTTGGAAATAAAAGCATAAAGACAGTAAAGAAGAAATATTTTACTTTTAAGATAGCATAGAAATTTGATATATTTTATATGCTTATATGTATGTGTAGTAACTCCTAGAATATAATTTATTAGAAAACTAATTTCTTAGTCATTCTGTGAAACCTTTCAGTGAACCTCTGAAAACTCAGAAGGATGAAACTTTTTCCCTGCTATGATGAAGGATTTTCACATTTGCATTAAATAATACAAAGTAATTGTGTAAGCTCAGGAAAAAATAAATCAGTTATTTCAATTGTTCTTCCTAAAATTAGTTTTCTGATGTAATGCTCAGACTGACAAACTGGTATAAATCCTGTTCTTCATCTGTTCACGTTCCTGGGGGACAGCATGCCACATCTTTCCAAATAAAAGGGGAAAAAGAACCTTTATCGAGCTAGATGAAGTGAAAGGCACCGGAATACCTTATAGGCATAACAAGCTGAAGATTTAGCTATTTCATTTGTTATGACAATTGAAAATTTATCAAATTTCATTAGAGGCTTAGAAAGCTTAAATATTTAAGGGAAAAGTTTATTATATGGAGTCTTGAAACAGAATAAGTAAAAATTAAGAGTAAAGAAAATGGTGAAGCAATCTTTTAACAGTATCATTTATTTGTTAGGTTCTCTTCCCATAGATCTATTTTGCATCCAGGAAAGTCAGGAAAGGAAAATAAATAAAGGTTTTGGAAAAGGTAGCTGAACAGCTCCATCTTTTCATTGAAATAATTTGAAATCCAAGCACTACAAAGACAGAGATAAGCTAGGATGGTTCACTAGGTGTCAACTCAAGCAGGTATTGGGAACTCACACTTGCAAAAAGAAAGCTCTTGTATGGAGATCTCTGCCATTAGTTAGCTATTGAGTTACAGATTTGATTGATTGAAATAACTTTTTTAAAATAAATAAGTTAATTGTAAATCCAAATCTGTATCAATTAAACTTTTTGTGGAGGGCACTATCCTTGAATGGAGGTTATGTTTTCTGTATTATTTAACAGATAAACAGGTCAGAGATTAAATCTCAGCTGAATGACATCCATGTGTGTATTTCTGAAAATAGAATTCAACTTTTTGCATTGATATCCCTGGCTTCCTCTTAATTCAAGTATTTAATTTCAAATTTAATTAGAAATGTGAATACAAATGAGCACATATGAATTAATGCTTAGAAGACCATACCAGGCCATACCTGACCTTAATGTTATTTTGCCACAGTCACCTTGTATTTCACTGAATCCTAATGTTTAGAGATAGAAAGTGTAATTCTGTGATAATTTCAGGACAGATGAATGAACAGAGAGCATCACTGACTTGCATTCTTTGAATACCATCTGGTTAGCAAATACTAGTACTACAGAAGTAACATATGTTGCTTGGCAGGCCCTGTGTCTTGCCAGGAAACACATTAAACTGGCATAGTCCAGGGATGCATACTCTCAGTGTTTCAGGAACAGTGAAGATCTTCACAGGTGTGAGAAATTCTCACTGATAGTGGATGCAGCTATAGGAAGACTTAACAGTGCTACCAAAATCCCAGGGAGCTGTTGATCTCTGAAACTCATGTGCGAAGGGCACACAGAGTATGACTTCTGAGTTCATCCTGCCAACACTGAGTACATCCAGATTCTTTTTAACTGACTGAAGGGCAGTTGTTTTTCTGACCTATATTTGAAGTAGGAAGGAGTCTTTTTCTGAATTGGTAGAATAAAAAACATGGGTTAGGCTGTGTAAGGCAAACTTTGTTGTAGGCTACTACCTGCTCTCCACATCAGGAAGACTGGTTCTCTGACCAGCTGGGACTGAAAATGAAAATAAAAATGTGTCCCTGAGGGGGAGAGACAGATAAAGTTGGTGCTCTTACTGCCTGGTTCATTCCACACTTTTTCCTCATCCTTTTAAGCCTTCTCCTGATGGTCAAACCAGTGCAAATGTGTGGCAGTCCCCACACAGTTGGGTGCCACATTGCTCACTACCCTACCCCAGTGGCACAAAGTGAGTGAAATCACTGTATCTCTAATTGCTCACTGGTAAATTCACACCCAAAGGTGAAAAAGTCTTAGCTAGGGCGTAGAGGGAGGGGCAGCAAGAGACTAACATCAACCTTTTTCTAGGCACATTGGATTACAAAGGAAAGATGTGTAAGGTCAGCTCAAGCCAACTATTTCATAGGAGTGTGATTTGATTAAGGCTAGGCTATGACCTAGCTAGAGGGGGCCAGAGATGATCTGGACAGTTTTGCCATTAATTTACATGGGAGCAGAGTCTTCTGCCAGCCTGTAATCTTTATCATTTATAGTTTGTGATTTCATTATTAAAGCAAGCTCTTTGCTGAAGCTCAGAGGCAGAATTTTTATCGATTATTATATAGCTAGTACTTTATCATGGCTTCTTGTATAAATATAAGCTTGTTTATTAGCTGTCAAGGAGCCATGCACTCAAGTATATAAATAGCATTAGGAAAGAAATGCATTTAACTTTTAAAAATCTAAATTCACTTCCTATGTAAAAATAAATTTGCTCTGAAGATTGTTAGTATTCAGCAGATTAAGCTGTTTCATTTTTGTCAGGCTTTCACTTTACTACCTTTTTAACAACAAGATAAAATATCCATTGAAAGTACAATCATGATGAAATGGCACAATATAAATAGATGACTTTCATCATAATGCACTGTTTTTAGAAATGTTCGTAATTTAAACAATTATGTTTCTTGACTTCTTGCCAATTAAGTTTAGTCATCTAGGGGCTGTGAATTTTAATGAGAAGCTGAATGGTCTTTTGCAGATAAAATCTGTTGGCAGGATCACAATCAAACAAGGAAAGGTATGATCTTTTCCCCTTATTTCTCTTAGTGTCATAAAAAAGATAAGAGAAAAAATTAAGTGGCAGGAGAAACAAAACCACTGTGCAGAAAGTGCTTTATAGCTTTATGTAGATTGAATATATTTAAAAACATCTTTGCTTACTATGCCTTGAAATCATCATGATAGGTTTAAAAGATATAAGAGATGTTAAACATATCCATGAGAAAATTAAAATGAGAAGCAAACCTTAGCCAATAGCTATTACACTGTGATTATTTAGACTGTTCTAATGAACCTTTTCAGAAAAAATTTGGATCCAGAATCATAGAGAAAAAAATAAATAGGAGTGACGTTAGATACTTCAGATGGTAAACTGTGGTCCATACATCTACCTTACAATGGACAAACCAGAATCCCCCTGGGGATTAGAATTAGATTAGCTAAATGCCTAACAGCTGTCTCACAGGCATGAGACTAGATAAAACAACCAAGCTGTAAATCTGTGCAAACTGCATGAAAGGCTACATAATGCAAATTGATTAGTTTAGGACTTGCATTAATGTGGTTCTGAATAAAAATAACCCACCAACAAATCCTCTCCGAATTTTAACAGCTACTGAAGAGAAAAACTTAACAGATGGATCATTATGAGGTATGAGTCTACAATGAATTTACTTTGTGATCAAAGAAAAAAGCTGAATTACTAATCCCCGTGAAGAAAGAGTTCTAATCTCTGTGCAGAAAGGCAAATATTTGAGGTTTTAAGTTGGATTAATAGGTGGCTTTCATGGAATACCAATGCCCTTTGCATTTTTTAAAATTAAAAATACGAACACCTATTGATTTACATTCAAGGATGGAATATGTGGTGTATTACACACCTCAGTAGATAGATTGTACACTATTGAATGGTAAACTACACTATTACGACTGATTAGTTTTCTGCAGTTTCAAGATGATAACATTTGAAATTAAGAATGGTAGGAACATTGACTTAATTATTTTAATTTCTTAAACCTATAGAATCTGTTTCATAATATTTCTTGTCTACTCAAAATTGTACAGCTTGTATTAACTGAAACTTTATCACAGAAAAATAAATGCCACTTAATGAGCGCTTAATTCGTAAGACATTTGTCAGCTGTAAAATTTTATGTCATAACTAGTCAAGAGATAATAACTATGAAATGATAAAAATACAGTAAGATTAGTGACCTATATTCTTTCTTTAAATGCAATCTCTTCATATAGTCTTATTCTTTATGGACTGCTACATTAATATTAATGCAGATTTGTTCTGTGTTACATACTGAAAGAAAGAGAAGTTTCATCAGATTATCCAGCTCTTGGCTGCAGAGCGACTAAGAGCAACCTCCTTGTATGAAGTGCTGAGCTCTCAAAGGTTTGGGAGCCAAGTAGTGTGCTCCTGTGATGTTTTTGAATGCAGATAGATAGAAAATTGTTCTAGTTTTTAGTCCGACAGAAGTCATATAGCCATAGTTTGCGTAAAAGTAAAGCCCGAGGTAATAGGCAAGATGTACTGACTCAGGTGCTAATGCAGCCACATAGCTCCTGGCTAGGTAGCACACATGCAGAATAATTCAGGTACAGGGTATCTCTTACACTGTCCCCTAAGTGCCCGCAGCCACAGAGCATGTAGTTACTTATCTCTCCTATATGCACTGAGAATTCACCATCTAAGAGTTTAGGTGCTTTTATGCCTGAGATAATATGTTTTATGTCTTTTTAATACAGGGTACTATTGTAATAAAGTACCTGTAATTCCAATTCTAAAGCCAATCTGCTGTATATATGATACTTAAATGCTCATTTGACTCGAATCAGATTTTCCTCAGTGATAACTGTAATCACTGTTCTATACAGTCCTGGTATCTCTGTTCCCATGCACTCTGTAGTAATACAATGTTTCAGTTATTTCAATATGAAGAAAGAAGTACAAATTTGTATTTCAACTTTCAAAATTTCTTTCACTGCTTCTGTGACATAGGAAGAAGTTTTTAATTTTGGATTGTAACTCATGAATGAAAAATTGCAACCTCAATAATCCTTATGGAGGATGACTGTTAACATGGCTGTACACCAAACCTTATTCTAACCTGTTGGTTTGATTATTTGTGTACTGTACTGTTCTTGAGGAAAAAATGTCGTCTTCTGCTTCTTAGAGAAGTTGCTTAAGCCATCAGTGTGCTAGCTAACAACTGGGTATTTGAGTTCTTGTTTGCTGTATTTTGGGGAGTAACTGAAGCAATTCAAGAATTCAGTACAAATTAATGAAGATTTTTCATGCAGGTAAAACCGAATTTTGGTTCTTGTTTGCTGTATTTTGGGGAGTAACTGAAGCAATTCAAGAATTCAGTACAAATTAATGAAGATTTGATTTTTCATTAAAACTGAATTTTGGCACAGAGTTCATACAGTTTGACATTTATTGGAAAAAAACCACAACATAAAACTAAAGAAACGAATTTTGGCACATTTGACATTTGACATTTATTGGAAAAAACCACAACATAAAACTAAAGAAAAAACAAACCCAAACCAAGGAAACAGCCTCAAAAAAGAAAAAAACAAAATAGAGGGTTTGTGCAAATGAAATAATGTATTTTGTACAAACCTAAACCAAGGAAACAGCCTCAAAGAAGAAAAAACAAAATAGAGGATTTGTGCAAATGAAATAATGTATTTTGTTCTGAAGCATATATTGTGCATTTATTATGTTATTTTAGTACAGACAGCAAATAATGTTAGAGACCTTAAGTGCTGTAGCCTTTTGCAGTTTTACATTGCTCAAGTCACTGTTCTGTAGTAGTTAATTACACAGCTAGATATATCTCATAGACTTCTTTTTTTTTCCTATCTTTCCTAGGAGTAGTGATTTATTTTTTTTTCTGGTCACAGGAGCTCACTGTCCTATCTTTCCTAAGAGTTGTGATTTATTTTTTTTCTGGTCACAGGAGCTCACTGTCTGTTACAGCTGTATATCATCACTGCTTTCTTCCTGGTTAAGCTTTCTGATCAAGCTATAGGAAAGTAATAGAAAACTACAGGAAACATAATCCCATTGCAGCTTTCCATGTCCTGAGCCCATAAAGCACGAAGCATTGAGGCCATGTTACAAAGAAATTGAAAGTGGCATTGCAGGAAGTTATTTCCTAAATACAAGGCCCCTTTACACCAGTCCTTCTTTCAAGGGCATGTTAATGGAGTCCTAGCAGCAGACTGAGATTTATAAGTGATGAGTGGTATCTCACCCCTAGCAGAGGAAGCTAAGGTAAAAAAGGAAAAGACTAATGCTATCACCAAGTATTTCACAAGTGAATGAACACATTTGTGCTCCTATTAAATCTCTTATTGTGCTGAAGTTTAATGTGACTTGGTATTGGGAAATCAATCAAGGTATCATGTGGGAAGGCTGGAGAAAAATACAGACATGCATATGCATTGCTTTTTAAAGTTCTTATTTGCTTAACTTAGTACTATAGCAAAAAGAGTACTTTAATGTTAAACATAGTTCTGCAGTGAAAAAGGTGGAAAATGAAAAAGTAGTGTATGTTCTCTGCTGGAGGTGAGGGAAGACATACCCAAATAAATCAAATAATAGTGTTTCATACTGGAGGTGATATGTTAGGAGCTGTTCCTCCCTTTCTGTCCCTCCCTTGTTTTCATTTTTTGTACAGTCTGTGTCTGGCTTATACCTTCTTGTTTTTTTCACACCTTGTGGGATATTTTGCATACATCATATACAAATTCTTTGTTCTCTTTGTACTGTCCTTAAACCAGTTCTAGCAGCTGTCAAGGTTTCATTCTTTCAGTAATCTATACTGGACCATTTGTGGTTTGTGTGAGGGCATTTGCTACCATCCTGTGCTTTTATTCTCTAGGTTTCTGCCTTATGCTTGTTCTCTTCAGGGTCCTTGCTATGCTTTAATCTCCTGTGCCTTGTCTGTGATATGCAGGAGGAACATAACTGTGTGTCTTCTGTTATTTCCTGGTATCAGATTATTTTTTTTTCTCCTGAGGCTTGCAGAAGCTTCCACATGCATGTTGTTTAAAGGAAAGATGGAAAACAACCTACACTCCTGGTGGCTTATCTCAGTCAGTCTCACAAAGTTTCCATGGACCTTCATCTTTCTATCTGATTGTGCATCACGCAGCTGGTGACTTGGAGCTCTCTGTTAAAAGCATCTTCAAATCTGACTTCGTATGGGAAGGGATTATTCAGCCATTACATTTGCCACTGTTGCTGTATGGCATTGGATCTGCCATTGTGGCAGAGTTTGAGAGGATGGTCCAATAAATGCCAGTTCTTGTATCTGTCTCCTTTCTTGTTGCTGAAGTCAGTGATATTCTAGCATTGACTTCAAAGGCTGATGAATTAGTTACCGGACATACCCTGCTGGGCAAAGGCCAAGAAGAAATCCTAGTGAAAGAGGGTGACTTAAAAGGAGTTCCTGCTGGTTGCTTGATACATTCATTCTACACATGTTGACAGCTTAGAACAGCTGTTTCTGTGCTTCAGATGCCTGTTAGCGAACTGCTAACACTCCCAAGACACACACACCTTAAAGTGACAATTTATGGTCAATGAAACAGTATTTACAGGGCCTCCCATCCATGTGTGGTTTTGTGTTCTCTGTTAGGATGACCATGAATTAATCTCTGTGCGTTGTCTTCTATGAGTATTAAATTAGGTAAACCTTTTAGGAGTGATGCTGAAGTTATGAAAGTATGATTGTGTGAAGGTACTTGGTAGAAATGGGGGTTGTGAGTAAATAAGAGGTTGTGTTCTGCATCAAAGCATGTATCACACACTTATCGATCAGAAAAATTAATGTACCAGGATATATTGAAATATGACAGCATTTACATTGTTTCCTTGTGCATATCTGTCTGTAAAACTGGGGCAATGGCACAGATAAAACTAATTTTATGAGGGACATATTTATGTCCTCTTCTCCCTTCTTAAATAGCTTAATTGTTTGAAACAATCCAATGAAACGAGTCACAATTGAGGTGACATTATTCTGCAAGGTGTGCTGAAATGCTCGAATTTATGATTCCTGAGATTTCAGACAGATTGGCTCTACTTGCTTTACTTGCCTATATTTAGTTTATCCACTTCGACAGATATTGCATCATGCCAATATGCCCTTGATTGTTTTTTCCCCCCAAGCTTGTGCCTTTGCCTTTTTTTCCAAAACAGAATTCATAAATATGTTACTGATTATTTTTAAAGAAAAAAAGAACCCCCGAACACCAGAATTGTGATTACATCTGATTATTTATTCCCCTGTTGGCTTTTTTTGTTTGTTTGCTCATTTTAATCTTGTATGTGGAATCAGCATTTCGCTTCATAGTAGCCATAGTACAGACTGTAAGATTAAAGGAAGTTGTGTGTTCAAGCTTCCTGTTTCTTGGTGCAAAAAGTACAACCTTCACATGAGGTCCTTTTGCAGGAGAGAACTCCCTGGGGAGCCAATATGAATGACAGGCTAGCATTACTTTTTATGACTTAATAATTTCACTTACATGGGAGTCTTACCATGAGTTTAATCACTGTCTGTTCCAGTCTTTTATTTTTAGAATAATAGAACAGTTTGGGTTAGAAGGGACCTTTGAAGTTGATCTAGTCCAACCCCTAATAATGAAGATCAAAATCTGGTATTTCTGAGATGTAGTTTGTCTTCAAGCGAAAAATAGTCCTACAAAAGCAAACTAAGTGTTCAAAATTAAGGATACATAAAAGTGATTTGCTCGTTGGTGGCTTAACTACTTTGAGGTTCCATGCAGTCATGTATTCACCAAGATGGTTATCTCAGTCACTTTTTGCTAGGGCTGCAACATTTTGTAGTATAGAGAGAACAGTAAGCACCGTAAAATAAAATGGAAAGCAAAGTGTAGTCATGATGCAGTAAAGCTTGTAGGTAGAAGTACTTCATAATGAGCAAATCAAGAGGTAAATGCAGCCAAGGTTAGCAGCTTTCCTGTAAACTGCATTGTCTCTGGGATTAGACAAAGCCAAGAACACTCATGTAAATTTATCACAGGATCTATATAGCCCTAAGAATAAAAGCTTGTCATGCATTCTGGGATGGACAAGAACAGAGAAAATCTGGGCCAAAATTGAAAGATATGTCTTCCTCTTCCCTTAAGAATTAGTTTTATCCATTTGTAGTGCACCCTTCTGAGACAGCAATCATACTGTGTATGCTTTTCCACTACACTTTTTTTAAAAAAAATATAAGTGGTGAAATATAAGGTGAATAAATTTCCCAAATTTGGCATTTTCTTCTTGTAAAGGTCTAGCTTGACTAAAAGGCTTAGACTTTTGGAGGGAATAGTTTGGCTTAAAATTAAACTTTTGAAGTTTTCTTTGGAACCTGTAGATTTTTTGTGGTCTTTAATAAAGTGATTAAAGATGGTCTATATGTGATATTATTGGAAAGAAAAAAAGTATAAAGAAAAACTCCATCCTAAAAGGGTTTTGAGCTCCCAACCTTCAATGCATGTGACTGTTATTTTGTTTATTAGGCTATACAATTAAGCACATAAACAAGTGTGAAGATTTTTGGATGTTAATTTTGCCACTGGAGGGAGCCCATATTCCATAAATGCTGTAAAAAAAAAAGAAAAAGAAAAAAGAAAGGATTATAATTTTAAAAGGAAAAAATTTTCTTTTACAATATAATACAATTTTCCTCGTGTTGACTTTGCCTGGATGCTGAATTTATGTTATACTTACTATACTGTTCACTTTTATTACTTTCAGATAATGTGGAAATCAAAAGCAAAGTCAGAAAAGCAGTTGCCTGTTTCAAATACAACTTTTTTCAAAAAGAGATAGTTTGTAAAAAAAGGTATTTACTGCCCTAGTTTTAACACTGGAATGAATAGGTACAAAACTAGACTGTTAGATCAATGTGGCTGTAGAGTTGGCAGTGTCTCTGACATATTTTTGAAATCTTTAACTATCGTTTCATTTTTTCTAAAAATAATTTTTTCTAATCTAAGTGGATCTGCTAGTATGGTTTTTCATCTTTTGAGACCTCTGGCTTTTTAAATATGATCTCGAGTTAATCTGGTCTAAAGCAGGGTTCAAATGTCTGGTAAAGTTACCAGTGTAATTCTGTTTGTCATCATCTTATAATAACCAGTCGACAGGCAAGAAGCTATTAAAGCTTTCTTCTCCCTTGCGGCTTATTTGATTTGTCATTCTCCATTTTTGCAGGCTGTGTACTCAAACCAATTTGTGATAACATGACCAGAAAGCTAAATTCAGTAAAGAGTTCATGCTGACATTGTTATTCCACACAAGAGGCCCAGCAGGGAGAGATAGTGCTATAATTCAGATAACATGATGAAATGAGATCTTGTATCGCAAAGACTTTGGTGGATTGAAGAAACATAAACATCTCCTCTTTTTATATAAATTAGAAGAAGATGTAGGGTCATACTGAAGTTTCATCTGCTATTTTTGTTTAACTTTTTTAAAGACAGTTCAGCTGAACTGAGGCTTAGGGAGGTGGTTGAAATACAAGATGTTCACTCAACACATACTTTAAGAATTTAGATTTACTTAGGCAGGTAGTTTTTATTTCAAATATTTGAAGTAGGTCAGAAGGAAAACATGCAATGAACTATATTTATCACAGGGAATACTTTAAAAGTAAATTGTATATGCCTGAAAGAGTTTCAAGTTTCCATGATTAAATTGATATTGATTTGTTGAATATTTTAAAAAATCATTTTTTGAGATCATGGGGCAGCTCAGAATATCCTTGCTTTTAGCAGTGAGATCATAGACACTAACCATAGTTTATAGTGGAAAAGCTCATTTCCTACCTATTTTGCAGTATTTTAGTTCACAAATCTTGCAGTTTCAATTGTGTAGCATTCCTTATCTTGATATTTGAAATGGAATATTCCTTCCCAGTTTGTTCTTATTTTTATGTAAATACAATGTAGCCTTTCTAGAATTCGAGGCTGTGGCTTTGCACGTGTGTATTGCACTTTGGTAACTGATTTTAGCTTGCATATTATACTTTTCTGAATGTGCTTCAAGAAAACCTCTATTTACATGAAAGGAAATGTGGCAAAGCGAATTCAATGAAAATTAAGGTAGAATTGAGTGCATTTAAGAGATTAAAAAGGAATTATTAACTTGATAAACTATGTTGAACTGAGGTCAGAGGTATTTTAGAAATTATTGTTCTGTACTGTCAAATCTGAGGATTTTATTCTTGAAATGTTTGTTCTGGTAAGTCACAGGCAAATAATTTCATTAATTCTTGTTAGTTTGTCCTGAAAAAAACATGCCCTAAGATGAATACCTGCATATTTTAATGAAGAAAATTGTCAAAATAGCAGATAAAGAAAAATAAACTGTACCTTAATTAAAATCAAAGTTAGTGTAAGTGTTGACATGGAGAGTTTCTGAATGTTGTGTTGGTTTCAAAGTAAAGAATGACTTTGGATTGTTCCTTTTCTCTTTGCACAGTTAGAAGCTTTGCTGCTTAGAATGTGCTGTTAAACATGAAGGAATTCCATTTTCAAACAGCTTTCCAGCTTCTTCCTATCAGGAATGTTTATCCTCAGAACAGCTCTTCAATGAAATTTAAAGAGAAGTAAATAAGAGTGTTTGGCTTCTGTACAGTTCTTTTGATGTAGGCATTTCAAACAGTTCAAACAAAGAGGTATTTTCTTCATTAGGACCAGGTAGAGAAACTGAGTTGTAAAGCTGAAGAAAGCCCAAATCAAAACTAATATTTCCAGAACCTTGATCCAGCTTAATTCGTGAACCTGCATATCTTGGTTACCGTCTCTGTGTCCTCACATACTGTGGAAAATCACAGGTTAAACCTGCTAAAGGGATTTGTAAGTCTAAAAACTCATTTCTTTCATTAGAGGAAGTCACATTACTTCTCCATCTCAATAGTGCTTTTGGCCTTCCTTCTTTAGTGGATGTATAGAAAATCAGTGCTGGCAGAGTTTTCAGTATTGTTTATATCCTTACTTCACAAGTATTTTATCAAAAGATCAGTTCTGAATCGAAAAAATGGGTGAGAGCTGAGAAAGCAGTGAACCAGAAACAGACAGTTTTCAGGCAGGAGATAAAGGAGAGGCCTCTGTGACCTTGATCCCAAACTAAGTGTTCCAGGTTATTTTCCTGATTGAGCTAGTGACCATCTTTTTCTTCAGAAATGTGATAGAAAAATATTTCTCTATTTTGTAGAATAACTTTTGGGCTAGAGCAAGGAAAAGAATTGCATGTGGCAGTTAAGGAAAAAATATATTAAAAGTTTATTTCTAATGCATGAAGTGTTTAAAAAACTTAATCCTTGCTCAACGCTTTATGTGGTGACAACCTGAGATTTCATTTTCTGAGCAGAAAGAGGAGAAAAACTGAAAAAACCCCAACCAACCAACCAACCAACAGAAAGGGGAAAAAAACCAGATTGAATTGAAGAAACTTTCCCTTGCAGAGGAACAGGAAGACACTATGGGGAGACTGTACGGAACGTATATGCCCAATACCATAAAATCACAGTAAATACTTGCTAGTTAATTAAGTCACTTGAACAGAAAGACTTTATCCAAAAGAAATTTGCTTTCCTATTTGTCTTTACAGTTGATAGATCCTTGAGAAATTATGATCTCTTACATATTGCAAAAGACCAAAGAGTTTAATTCCACACGTTTTTATCTACCAGCTGTTAGTGCTTTCTTCTAGGCCAGACTTATTTTTTGCTGGTCCCAGACACTCTTTGAAGATAAAGGAAAGATATATGTCCCCTCTGCTCAAGATAGTTCTGTGTTTCATTTTTGTTTCTGTTGTCTCTCGTTTGCAAGTATAGTTGGAGCGTTCAAAAAAACCAAAGAGCCAGACGTTCATCGTTTGAAACATGAGAAGCTTGTTTGTAGTTCTAAATGTTCTTATATAGATTAGATTTTTTAAAAATTACAAAGCCACACAGATTTTCTTATTGAAACTAAGAATTCATGCATATGTCATAACAATCCATTCATTTAGGCTTGGGCACAAATTAAACAAGGTTAGTTTTGGTGCACAAGAGAAGAGAGAAGAATGCATTTTTCAGAATTCCCCCACTGTTTGTGCTGCAGTGACTCTATGAACCCTAGTCATCTGCAAGGTTTAAAGGTCTCAATTTCTGAAATGCAAGATGCTCCCTTTTTTTTTCCTCAGAAGATGTGCCTGACACAAGACTAACATTGCACATGAAAGCTTTTGGTGCATTGTGAATTGCAACAATTTGTATATGACATAAAATTCAAATTTGAGGCCAGTATGTTTTTGAGACCTTTTTTAAACACTTAGAAGAGCTAATTATGGAAAAAGGATAAATTAATTATCCTAACTTGAACATAATATGTATTTTTTAAAAAATTGCTAAAGCCCTGGACTAAGTGATGTGCTGTGTCAAGCAGATCTCATAGGGAAAATTTAAATAGAGGAGAATTCAGTGGTTTGTTTGGGAGGACATCTAAATGACCTGAGATTATTGAGTAGACTTTGTAAATGCAGGAAATTTGCTTGAAATGATGCTGAAAACATTCTTTGGTTCTGTTGCTGGCTATATCAGTGAGCCATAAACAGGCAAGTCATAATTACTTCATGTCAGACTTTGAAAAATTATTATAAATATCTATCTCATTCACATATCAAGCTACATTAGTATTTGGAATTGAATTATTTTAACTAAACTGTTTCTAAAAATAGAAAGTATTAAAATAAGTCATGTGAAAATGTAGCTGTTGGAAATACTGTTGAGAATGTGTTTATTTGTTTTTTACATTGCAAGAGGGGGAACGGAAACAAATTAAAGGTTACATAACAAAAGAACAAAATGCAAATACAAATTATGCATCCATCTGCTGGACATATTTTAATGACTACCACTGAACTATTTTAATAGACTTTGAATCCTTTAGAAAACCAATGGTTATTTACAGTTTGCCTTATTAAGTGACAAGGAATGGCTTTGTCTTTGGTATCTAGATGATTAAACAAAACAAAGTTGATGTTGCTTAGAGGTTTAGCAAGTTATATGAGTCTTGTGACAATGAAGTGAGTATTGTATAAAGGAAATTATTATGGCTTTCTATTTTAAAGAAAGGAAACAAATTAAAGTGTGAAATTAAGGTGTTAGATATCTGACTTCACTGAAATAAGCCTTTTTCAAAACAGCAAGATAATAGAAACTTTTAAGCACATGGGTCTTTAAAAGGGCTGTGGTACAAATGACAGCGATATGACGTGCTTATTAGCAGTCTAACAGAGCCTTCCCCATCCTTCATAAATCATCCATTTATTCATTTCGTTGGCTGGAGCCTTCCCCATCCTTCACAAATCATCCATTTATTCATTTCGTTGGCACTGCAGTGCAGATAGTTTCAACTGTAATTTTTTAAAAAAATCTGTTCCCTCAGGTGTTCACAACAATTTTTTTTAAAAATCTGTTCCCTCAGGTGTTCACAAAAAGCACCAAAGACGACTATAGAAACACCAAAGCAAAAGGGTTTTTAGTTGTCACTGTTTCACAGTGGCTGCAGCCACCATTTCATCCTTGCATTCACAGGGGGGTGTTCTGCAGCTTGCTCTAATCTGTCCTGTACAGAAGTCATACAGAAGGATAGAGGAGGAAGTCTATCTGGCCTTTTATCCACAGACTCACTCAAAATGTAATTTTCATCTCAATGACACTTAGCTAGTTTTTAGGAATAATTAATTAGAGCGTGGAATTATGTTTTGTGGCTGGAAAGTGTTCATATTACTAATTTATAGTGCATGATTTAGTTATGTGGCTACTCTAAAGCATTTCTCATATCATACAAGGATACTAAGAATTTGGGTTTATGACATTTTTAGAATGTCTACTTAGTTTGGAAACTTCGTTTATATTACAGCACTTGCCGATTTGGGTCCCACTAGAATGAGACCATTATGCAGTGTAGCAAATAGTATAAGAAATAATTCTTCTCTGGACAGAAATGGCTCCACCTTTCTTTTGCTTATTTATTTCAGCTAGCTATTGTATATTAACATCAGGTTTTTTGCAGTCCTGTGGTGAACTGGATCAGGGAACTGATTTGGTAGAAAACAAACAGAGCTTTTTTCGTAGTTTCCAGGTTTATCAATTCAACATTCCACCTTGGTGGTAGATGTGATGAATACGAGCACCAGAGCAAGGGCAGCAGTTGGGGTTAGTACTGAGAGAGGAGTTTAGGAAATGGGGTATGAGATTGCCTTATTTTACAGAAATGCAGGTGGTTGTTGGATTAAAGTGCCTCTTTGCATAGAACCAGTGCAAAGAGGATAAGTGCAGAAAATTAAAGAAGCAGATAGTGTTTCTATGTGGAAAGGACTGTTAGTACTTTTTTCCCCTAGCTTTTATCTAAATGAACTAAACCAAGTGATGGTATAGTGGGTTGACTTTCACTGCAAAAATGATCCATTTATAATAAAGTCGCAAAAATCTTCACCAAAATGGGAGCAACTTTAAAATACATACGTCTGAGATTTTTTCTTACTACGAATGTTCAAACTGCCTCACTTTTAAGATTCATGTGATTTATTCTGCAGGAAGCTGCAATAAAGTTTTCTGTAATTTCTTGGCATTTTTAGAGTGTCTACACAATTAAACTTTAGTGACTTTCCTCAGAGTCCTTCCATGAAATTCCCCATTACTCCTTCAAACCTTTGCTATTTAAAATATACATTAGAAAGCTGAAGTGCTTACAGCCAGCAGTATAGTAGCTATGAGGTCCTTTGGCACCTACTGTAGGCAGGAGTTCATAATTCCTGTGCTCCTATTCGGGGTGATTTTGGTACTGCGGTAGTTGAACCAGCTGTAGCAACAATTAGAAATCTTCAAGAAAACTCTTCCTGCATCATAGCCATGACTCTCGAGGTGTCAGGGGAATGCATTTGCTGATGTGTTTGGTCTACTTAAGTAGCAACACAATGAGGAAACATTAAAAATGTGAGAAGGAAGAATGAAACCACAAAATATGTCATTTTTTAAATATAAAAAAGTGTCCGCATTAAGAAGCATCAGAGGATTTAAAAGTAATTCAATATCTTTTCCCATAGCGCAGTCTTTTCAGTGTTGTGTCGTTAAGCAGTAAATAATGGGATTTTTGCAGGAAAGACATCTTATATTTTCAAATCAGTGACATAAATCTAACTATATGGATTAGGAAGTCATCCTTATCTACTTACAGTCTAATCTGCTGATGATACATAGTGTGCTCTGTTGTCATTTCTTTAATATTGTAGAAGATGAAGAATTCATCAGTCATTTACAGATTACCTTCAATAAGGTTTTCAGAATGCTTTTTTAATGAGGTTAATTTTTAATGGAAAATTGTGTACAACTGCCTGACATGGATGATGAAAGTCAATGAATTAAAAACACAAACACAACTACCGTAACAAGAGTCTACCTGATATCTGTTACTCCAGTCTTATTCCTCATGTCTAGTTCTTAATCTTCACATATCAGAAGAATCTATGTCTGGAATTTCTGCAGATCAACAGAAAAATGCACATGTGTATAATAAAGTTATTGATAGTGAATTAAAATATCAAATTTAGGCAAATATTCATATTACTGGTTTTGAAATACATGACTTGTCACAAAGTTACTTCTATAAACCAAAATTTGAAAAAATAAATAATTGTTTCTTTTATAAAGATAGACTTTTAAAGATTAAAACAGTGCTGCATTACAACTGCTGAACTTCAATGTAGAAGGTAAAATCTATGATCTCTATATAAAACCCCCTAATCCTATATAATGACTACATAACATTCCCTCATTTATGTGATGGTGTTGTAACTAACTAGTCAAGATTACTGAGTATTAAATAAGAATAAAAAGTAGGCCCTTTCCCATTAAACTTTGTACCATGTTAATATGTGTTTTTCAATGTAAAACAGCAGCAGCAAAGGTAGCAGAGAGCTACCAGTACAAGTACAAAGATAGCAATAGATTGATCCCTTGTGTCTCCTCATGAGTATACATTCTGTCACTTAGATAACTCTACGTTCAGTCAGTAATAATTTATGAAAATAAACTATTCTGTTCAAAAGGACTGTATTCATTGAAGTGATAGGACTTGGCAGACAGCAAAATGTGGTTTTTTAATTATATCTGTGATGCTTTTTTTTAATCAGCTAAAGAGCAAATTATCTCATCAAATGACTGTCTTGTTAGTGTCACTTTTCATGAGCCAAGTGTGAAGGTTTTGACATGTTTCAAAACTGTGATATATTTGTATGTAAAAGAAAAGAAAGGGGAAAAAGTCTCCCAGAAAGAATGAAAATCTGGCATCCCAGCTTTCAGAGTATATTTATGGCATATTTAAGTGCAGTTGGGAATGATAGTATAAATGACTGCACAGAGCCTAATTAGTTTCTTGACTATTTTTTATTTAAAGGGAGGCAGTGAAAAACTAGGGGTTTGTGACATTGTGAGATTGGGTTTTGCACTGCCTTTTGAAGAGTATGATGGCTATCTTATTATATTCAGTATAAAATTCTTTATTGTGCAATTATATTTACTTTTCTCTCCCTGAAAGAAAGAAATGTAGTAGCTGATTGGAAATATCTGGAACTACGGATCACTGAAGATTTTTCTCTTTTTTTTTTTTTAAATGGACAGGAGGATCACCTAGCTTAACCCCTTGTACTCAGACTGAAGGAAGTATAGTGAGACCATCTGTCTTATTTTAACAGAGGAAACAGCTCTGACATGGCGAAAGAGTTGATGACATTCCTTTTAAGATTTTATGATGAGGAGATGAATGGCCATGTCTTTCTGAAATAATTTGATTGTTTGCAAATTCTAAAAATCTTAATTCCTTGTACTTTTCCCAGGAGATCTAGTGTAGATCACTTATTTTTTTTTTGGATAAAGAAGCTCATCAGTAACAAGCATCATGAATTACATGCCCATTAATGAATCAAAAAATAAGGTTTGCCTTTTTTGGAGCAGCATTGCATTACTGATACTGCATTCAGATACTGCTCACTGTGAAACTTCAATGACTACTGATTTTTTCCCACTTGGCAGTTGTGCATTTGTCTTCTCCAGATTTACTACTCTCCTCAAGCCAAACGTTTGCTGAATGGTTTGTTGATTTGAGGACATGTTTTCAGCTTGCCAATATCATTTGGAATTTTGACCTTATTCTCCAGATACCTATCCTCTAGAAGAAGCTGCAGCTTCTCCTTATTTTGGAGCTGCTGGCATTGTGAATATATCTATTTTCTTGTTTCCTTGGTGAAGTTCCCCAGTGGGAGCTGTTTTGAGACACCTTTTGTGTATGACTGTCAGACACTGGTAATTAGCCTTTTGGTATAATTTCATTTTTCAGTTTTTGCCATTATCTCATCTAAGTGGCCTGTGTACTTAATTTCCTTAGCTTCAATATGCTGCTCATGGAGGATACTGATGCCTCACTGAAGTTTCCTGTCAAATGCCACAGTATTCATTCAGCTGTTAGCTATTAGAGGCAGAGAAGGTTGTTATCCCAAACTAATGCTGATAAAAGCCATTCAGTACTACTGTCTCTGCCTCCCTTGTACATATCATATGTAATCTTTAGCACATCTTGCTGATGTGGTTGTTAGGCATTCTGCTGTCATGGCAGTGCTAAAAGGTATTTTCACTGAATTAACATCTCGCAGATCAAAGCTTTAATATTTCCAGAGGTTCTTCATAATGGGCTGCAATTGCTTTATACCATTAGTAGGATATCTTGAGCTCCCTCAGGATTTGCCTTTCAGCTTTGGGTTATGAATAACATCTCAGTTTCAGATGAAGTTTTTTCTTTGGTGGTCAGAGTGATGGCTAGTATGCTCGTGTCCTGCAATTTGCTTTTGCCATTGACATTATAATTTATTGCATCAGAACTCTTTTACAGATTCAATATGAACCTAGAGAAGTAATTTTAAGAGATCTCTACATGCTGTTTTTTCTTATTTTTGTTGTCTGAGGAACGAGCAATGACGTTTAATTAACACTTTAGGGAACATTGTTAACTTGAACCATTGCAGTAGCATCATCATGTTGGCACCCAAAAAGCATTTGCTAAATTGTTGAAGTGGAACTAGTGTTCCTTTTGATGCTACAATAAAGGGACCAGACTTACATAATGTTGCATCAATTGGGGGTCAAAAGAGTCCAAAGGCAGAAAAAAATAATGCTGACATATGCAAAGTTGCATTAATTAATAAGTTTATTTAATTAAAGTAGTAAGAAGAAAAAAAATTTAACACTATCTTGGAAGACATGTCAGAAGGTTGTTGGTAATCACAGGTGAATGAAATTAAGATTTAATTCCTTTATTGTCTGCATGTTTCTATGATCAAGGAAGTATAATAAAGAATGTGTTCACTTAATATGGAAAGAAATATACTTATTGGTTTTGGTCTATTGTGTATTAAGTTCTGCAGTTTTTATTGAGGTATATCAATATATACAGGGCAAATATCGGATCTGGATTTTTTGTTTCTTTTGCTTTTCCCTTGCTTCTCTCTTGGCCTGTAAATAGATTTTCCCTAGTATTTGCCAGTATTTGAGAGAAAAGCTACACTGCAGTACTTTTTCACTGAGATTGCAGGAAAATGGTTTCAGCAGCTCTCACCCTGATCCCCTGCCAGCTGGAGGCACCCAGCTGCCAGTTCCCCACCCCTCCAGCTGCCCCTAGAGCTGGGCTGGGTTTAGCAGAGGTGTGGTACCACAGTTGAGAGAGGCAACCAATGGGGATGGCTTTGCAAATGCCTTCTGTGATTTTGGAAAGCTGCATGAGAATTTTTCTTTCCAAGACTATCTTTTGCACCTGGAAAAAATCTGACTAAAAGAAC
>NW_008662375.1:48466-50540 GCF_000695815.1 Acanthisitta chloris
TTTTGATGTTAAAAATCTCATTACAAATCTGGGTGCAACATTCAGAATGCAGGAAGGAATTAACAATAAAGATGGTTCTGCTGCAAGCAAACTTGGAGCTTTCTAAATGAACATTTTCTGTACATAAACAACCATAAAAGCCAATCAGATCAACAGCTGGAAGGATTGTTGGCCTTGAGTGATTATGTGTTCTTTGGCAGAGAGCACATATTTGGTTCTTGAGTGGTTTTTTTTTCAATGGAAGCAATAAGTTTTATTTTAAAAAGAATTGTATTCTTGTACCTTGATTGTGACTAGAAATGAGGATATGGTATCAGCACCAAGGTGCTTGTGTGAAAGTGGTTCAGAAAATGGGAAGGTGGAGGCTAAGAGTTGTTATTTGGATGTGATTTTGCTGGGGGTATCTATCATTTTGAAACTGGGGATCAGCTGAGGAGCCATAGAGTTTACTAAATGAATTGATGAAACTGTTCAGTGAAGACGACTAAGGAAGTCAAGGCTGACAAGGATTTTGCTGTAGAAGTTTGGATAATGGCATTTTTTGTGTATGTGTATAAGGTGTTCTTTATAGTTTTATTATTGTTATAATATCACTGTCCCTCAGCTTTCCTCTTTCATGCCTTCCTGGCTGTGATGCATCAGCTCCATTCTGTTCCTGAGTTGCTAGTGCATAGATTTCTTATGTGATTTTTCCAAACCCCCCTTTACCACCAGAAAGCTCATTGGAAAATTCCAGTTTACGGTAGCTACCTATACTTCCCCTGCATGTTTCTTCCTTCATCACCATCTTCCATTCACAGTCCATCATTCATCTCATTTTTCCAACATCTCCTGATGCAAACATTAAATGTGGAAATAAGCAAAATCTGTAAGGCATAGAAAAATTCTAATTAGGAAATACAAACTTGCAGGGGGAAATGAGTGAGTAGAAGAAATGATTGCAGGGAAACTTCTCACAGTTCTGCTCCTTAGCAGCTTTCACCCCAGCATCTTTTTAATATTTCTTTGCTGGTTCATTTGGAGAAACACTGCTGAGATCTGTGTAAGCAAAGGATAAAAAAGCATCTAAGGTCAAAAATCACTGGTGTAAGAGGTTTGAAGCTAAGAAGGCAGCATCAAATGATGGAAATAATTGGGTAGTTTCTCTTTAGAAAATGAAGCCCTTCTCTGTGTTTAAAATTTGCAAGAGCCCTCTCCTCTGCCTAAAAATATTTGTCTGGCTGTCTAGAATTTGTCGACTGTAGTTCATTAGCTATTGAGACTGAGATAACACTGGCATTTTAATGAAAAGGTTTTTAAAGGTATGTTTTATTTTAATGCCTTTCCTAAGCACAAAAGGAAACACCTTAATAAGCAAATATTATAGAAAATCGATCTGTGTTCTGAATGTATTGTGTTAAATAGTAAAACAAATTTCAGTCTTCCAAGTTTGAAAAAGAAGTATATAAGCCTCAACATGACCTTAAATATGACACTACCATCAGTGCCTTTATGATAAATTGCCAAAAGCAATAATCTGTGTCTGTAATCAGATATGACCACAGTGTCTGTGGAGTTACATTTCTGCTTATGCAGAGAACTCCATTCAATTCATCAAAAAGTGGATTTAAAAGCAAAATTCAATCTTTTAAGATGCAAGACCTGGCAAGTTTTTTGTTTCTTTAGTAGTATAAAATCTGAACTACTTTAGCTGTTGATGGAATTTTACTTTTCCCTAGATATCTGTGATACTACTTTTTCAAGTGGTACCAAAAGCTGGCAAGTGGATAAAGAAGGCAAATGTTTTTAAATATTTAGCTTTAAAGTACAAAGATGTGTGTGTGTGTTGATGTTTTAAATAAGATGGCTGCATATTGTTAACTACTGGAATTGCTGAGCACTCCTCTCTCTTGAGTTTCATGTTTTTAACCAGGTTTTTAAGCTTATGGATTAGTTATGGAAGGGAAGAGAATACATCTGCAGAGGAAACCTCAGAGCTCCCTCTGGTCTCAGCCTGGAGAGAAACCTAGGAGACATGGTTGCACCCAAGAATGTTTTCATTTGTGTAAGGAAGAAGCCCAGATGTGTATCCTGC
>NW_008662375.1:50555-97358 GCF_000695815.1 Acanthisitta chloris
CCTTGGTAAGGACAGCAGACATGCTATATAAATTCAGTAGAGTGGGATGGTTCTAAAGGTGAGTCAGGAAGGGCTATTGAGATGGAGGTTACCCTGGCAGATCTGCTGTGTGGGAACAGACAACAAGAAGAAGGGTCAGCTCAAAATCTAAAAATATACGTGTTTTTAATCATATGTTTAAATTTCTGTTGAAGTTGGTAAAGAGGTAAGGACAGCAGACATGCTATATAAATTCAGTAGAGTGGGATGGTTCTAAAGGTGAGTCAGGAAGGGCTATTGAGATGGAGGTTACCCTGGCAGATCTGCTGTGTGGGAACAGACAACAAGAAGAAGGGTCAGCTCAAAATCTAAAAATATACGTGTTTTTAATCATATGTTTAAATTTCTGTTGAAGTTGGTAAAGAGACTAATTTTATCTTGATGTCCTTGACAAAGACAAAAAGTTTGGATCAGCTCCCTTAAAATGCATAAGGTATCTGCTATTCCAGATCTCTGATCTGCTTTTCTTTTAATTACTTCTTAAGATGAAGTAATAATTCTATTGCTGCTTTGATTTGTTACAGGAACCTAATAACAATTTGATATTGAAATGTTTTGAACAAGTTTATCTCAGATCACACAACATTTCAAAAATTTGAGGTTTTTCTTACTTGTGTGTTTTACGGCAAACAATATTTTTTTAAATCTTTCAAAAAAGGAGTGCTCATTTGTGTTCAGACAGCTACAGAATCCTGTTAATTAAGTTATGAAGTACAGACTGGCATGAATCCTTTTCCTTTAGTTTTAACACTACTCGTGATGGGTAATAAAATAAACACACCTGTATGGCTGTTGAGCATTTAAAATGCTTCATTAAAGAAATAGTTATCTTCCTGTTTTGAAATGGCACCAAGTTTATTTTAAAAATATTGATTAATTAGGTTTCTGTTTAATGATGCATATGCAAGGTGGAGGGTATCTGGCTGTGTACAGCACAAAGTACTCATTGAAGTGAGGCTTGAGTTGAGTGCAGCAGGTCCCTGCCTATACAGCTTGAAGATGTGTTTAAACCCCTGTTAAGTTCAGAGCCTCATAGATGAAAACACAGGCAGGAGATTGTTGATGTTTTGGACATGGGGAAGTGAAAGAGGGCAGGCTTGTTTAGAGGCGGGCATCATTATTTTAAAAAACACCATGACCAAAACTGAAAGCAAGAGGAATGAGTTAGGGTAGATGTGTGAGATGGTTTTGAGCTTCTTGTAGCTAATTCTGTCTAATTCAAGAATAAATTACTTTACAGTTTCTAAACAAATTTGGAAAGCTGTCTGCATTGGCTGTCATGAACTGTAAATGATCTTCTTCTGAGAAGGTGTGCCTACCTGTTTTGTATATGTTAAAGCAATTTAGGATTTCATAGTGTATGAAAGCATTTGTGGGAGGACATTGCAGTTAAGAAACCATGACATTCAAAAGCTCTTTTGTGGTTGATATGTTTAAAATTGTTGGAACTTATTTTAGAACAGGGCTGTTGAAGGCTGTCTGAAGCTATCTGTGTGCATTGCTATTTTTTCACTGACCCTAGTCCTTATAGAAACAGATTTACCCACAAACAGTGGTAAGTCTTTAAATTAAATAGGCTACCCTTAAACTTGTCGTTATGAGTTGGTGTAAATCTGCTTCCTTCATTGTTATGCATTACACAAAAGGTACTAAAAATAACTGTTTAATTTTTTTTTTAGTGCATACTGAAACAGAAATAAAAAGGTGAAGTATATTTTGTTTTACGTAACTCCTGCTGGGCTAATATTACTTCTTTTTAATGTCATTTTGTGTCAACATACCCAGTAAAAGCTGTAGGACCTTAAATACCACCCGCAAAAATAGTCTCTGATTCCTGCAAGGAGTCATTTTCCTTAAGTATCTATCCAACAGATGGATCACATTTTCCTTCTATGGCAGAAACAGTTAAAGTAGGATGGAGCCACATTATATTACAATGTATTTTCAATTCATGTTACTTGCTATCTTCCTGTAACTTGCATAGCATCTTGAAACACTAATGATCTTCCCTTTTTAGTAGCCATAAAAATGTTCATACTGTGTTGTGTTTCCCTTTGTTTTCAACCTCTTGCCTGGATGGAAATTTAGTACAAAGGACTTTGGTCTGAACAGCCACTCTTAAGTTCAGATAAGAATGGGAAAAGGGTTCTGTTGCTGGAATGAATCATTCTTTTGGCAGAGACTTCATGGAAAAACAGTCATTCAGGTTTCAACTTTTAAATACATGCAAGATGCTATGATAATAGTGCATGGAAAAATGGAGAAGAGAGTTACTACTCTGTAACTTTGCTAGGTGCGTGGCTGAATAGATATTAAGCCATTTGTATCTAATTTTTTGAGTAACATTTTGCTGGATGTTTTCCCTGTCAGGATACAATATATGCAGGCTGCCTGGACTAGCTGCATTCACTTCTCTTTTTAGCCAGCAAAACTGTGGAGTCCTGGTGTTGATAATGGCTAGTACGGTCTTAAAGACTAAATTGTGAAATAGGTTTTTCATGGGAGATGGGAACAAAGCTGAGCTGACAAGCATTGCATCAAAAATTAAAAAGAAGTCTTGCTTTTAAACCTGTCTCATGGCTCTGTAATTCCTCTGTTTTCTTGCCAAAAATAATTTACTGCTAATTTAACTACAAAGATCCTGGCAAGCTTTGGAATTTCTTAAAATTTTTTTCCCCTTTTTCTGTTTGATTTTTTTTTTTTCTCTTTCTTTCAAATTCCCCCAATGGTTTGATTATGATCACTGCTGGTGGTAGATTGGCAATGTATATTCTTGTAGCTGCTTTGGATATTTTAAATAAATTTCAAGATTAACAGCATGGAGGTAGTGCATTTTAGTTACTAATCTTCCACCATGTATTAACTCTATACTGTTAAAACTGGTTTTAATTAAATGTAAATAATTCTACAGCCTAATGCAGTGGATCTTGTAAACTAACATTTAAAAATACTCTAGTGACATAGACAGGAGTTTTCCCAAGACGTAAAGATTTGTTGCAACTAAATAATTTCCAGAGCTTGATACTTATACTGTCTTGTTTCTTCTTGAGAGATAGGCCCAACTTCAGACCTCATTGTAGTGAAGTCCAGTTAGATCCATTATTAGTAATGTCCTCTGATGAAAATGAGAGGATATCCAAAGTCTTGAACCTTGATTATGTGAAGGTGGGCAGATGAAATACAGGAGCATGCTTGCCTTAAGGGGAAGATATAAAAAGCAGACAAGAAGTGCTAAATGCTTAGTTGTATAGGATCAGAGCTGGGCATGGGCAGCTGGAGAAGCAAGAGGAATGGGGAAGAAAGTGAGAAAGCTCTGGAATGCAGTCATGAGGTGTGGGTAGAGACTTCAATGGAGGGTGATCAAATGGTGGGTTAAATATTGCCCTATGTGACTATGAATTAATGGATATTATGGATTAACAGAGCATGGATACGTGGGGCATACCAGGGTTGTGGAGTCACTGCATGCTAATGAAGGATTCAGTACTGTTCCACAGTCATCTGAGAGAGGGGGGCCAACACTGCAGATCATCTCAGTATTTCAGAGAAGACAAGGAGATCTGTTTCTTGGGTTTGGGGAGTTGTTGTGTTTTGGATTTTTGGTTGATTGGTTGGTTGGTTGTGTTTTCCCAAGCTTTTAAATCTGTGAAAACACCCGGCTTCAGTGCAATTACTTATCTATTTTTATATACTCATATACATTTATATATAATTACTCCTTATATGGCTGAAGTGAAGAGTATCCATTTCCTTCAGAAACACAGGAATGACCATAATAACTCTGTTCCCTCACTCCATTTTCTGTAATACTTTAGACAGTATTTCCACCCCATGAGGGTTTTTTGGCATGTCTTTTTAATACATTTTACCTGGATATAATTTTACTGGAGGAACAAATGTAAGAAGAAACTACTTCAGGATAAAACAAATTAATCTTCGGTAGTATAATATTCTCAGTCACTATTCATTGCAGATAGAAAACTAGCTTGAAAATCTCTTTGGTTTATAAATATCTTATCATTGGCACTGGGACATCTTAGAGCCCTTTTCTCAGTGGCAAAACACAATCATCATGTTTTCTCTTTGCTCCTTGAAAAGGAATTGAAATCTAGTGTTCTAATGTTGTCTGGCCACCACTGATGTTTATAATGTGCATTTGACATATTTTGCACTACCACCATCTCATTTTATTTTGTTATTATCTCCTCAATTTCCCTTGGGGAAAGGCAGAAGAAGATGTAGATAAATTGAAGGTACAGTTGGATTAACTGTCATTTACAAATGTCTTTCTAGAAAAAATGTATTTGCTTTTCTGTTCTGCCATTCTATATGGAATTATTTTCCCATCTTGGTGGCTCATAAAGTGTAACTATGCAGTGTCCCACTGTAGTAGCCATGCATAATGCATAGGTTTTGCCTTAAAAAGTTCCCTTGCATTAGAAACAATACACAATTGCACACTGGTTTAAATGATTTAACGGGGTACGAGGTCAAAGAAAAGAATAACTTTGTTACATAAAATATTTTTTACAGTGCAAATTTCAATAATTAATGTAGGGATTAAAACATTTTGCTTATCTTCTTCTTCCAGCAGTAGGGTCAGCACCTATAGCTGCACAGAAGGAAGCCAGAAAAGCTTCCAGACACAAAGCTGACAAGTACAGTGCTTCAGCTGCAATCTCAGCATATGCTGCAAAACTCCATACATTACTGCACTAATGGGAATGTGTTTGTTTTTTTCCTGCCAGATCAGTGGCATGCTGTTTAAGCAATCTTGTTCTTCTGAATGTCATTTTTTTTCCACCTGATGTTTTAGAATGTGTATGCCAAAACCTCTATGTAGCTTTTAATGCAATACCGATTGTTACTGCTTCCCTTCCTGTTATAAAGTTTATCTTCAGGAGTCACATAAGCCATTTGTGAACTAAAATCTCCTTGTTCCTCTGTTGCCCACTCCTTAGTAGATCTGTTGTCTATGTTGAACTTGCAGTTTATTCACTCTAAAACTGTGAGCTTTGAAGTGTAGAGACTTGATAGGGCTGTTGTGCTGTTTTTATCATTTAAACAGCTGTAAGTAGAAGTTGCAGGTGTGCACGGTTTTCTCTTTAAAATGTTTTTCTCTAAGCTCTAGATTTCGAAAGTTTTGAAATGCATGATGTTTTTTCCTTCTTCTTCTAGGACAGTAAAATAGGATAACCTAGATTAACCTCTTTTATAGATTATTGACAGGAGGAATGAAATCTAATGCCTGTTAAAGCATTGGAAAATCTCTTCTTATGGATGAATTTTCTAAAATTTTGAATACACACAAAAAAGCAAGCAAATGCTTTAAAAGTATGGAAGTTTTAAATTTGTATTACTCTGTCCTTCATTATTCACATTAATTTAAGCATAAGACCATGGCAGATTTGCCATAAGTAGACTTCATCAATTTTGTTTGTATGACTAAATACTGAAGTGGCATGAAAACTGTTTGGAGAGATGCAAAGGGTAGATAATTACAATAATCTATTTCCCATGAGAAAAACATGAAAAATATTTTTGCTGAAATAGAAAGGTCTAAAGGTAATTGTGGAGATGGGGAGGAATATGATTATCTCATAGGCACGTACTCCTAAGGGAAAGTTGGTTGAGAACCACAAATACATTTAAAACATATTAGTGCTCAAAAAAATGAGCCCAAACTCCCTGCTTCCATAGGTGTTTAGATAAAATGGAATTAACATGTAGTAGTCACATAGTAAAGTAAAGAAGTTGCACACTTTGACTTGCTGTGTTGTAACGGAACTGTGGCATTTGATTTATACCTGGAATTGCTCCACTTTGAATATCCCAATTTTCAAAAGTTAAAGGGATTAATAAATAGGAGAGAAATGAGAGATTCCAAAGCAGATGAGGGACTCGCTCATTATAAATTATGCTTAACACAGATAAATATAGATTTGTTGGAAAACTGATAAATTATTAAGGTGAAAATATGAGAAATCCAAAAGCATATGAATAATTAAGACACAATCTACTTATTCAGCCTGTGGTGAAAGGAAATTCTTTATGAACAACAAATATGTTTGTGAAAAACTAAATTTAAGTGAATAGTCTTATGTCATTATTTGGGTGGACTACTGATATGTGTGTAGACTTGTAAGATCAAGCTATTAGTATTGCTATGCTAATTAAATAAAGAGTCATCAAAAATACATGCAAGCACACCTGTAGTCTAGATGATGTTCTGTGTGACCCAGTCAGTAAAAATATTTCTGAGTAAGATTTGCATTGTTGCCCTCATTTTCTCCCCCAACTCAGAAGCCCTGAAATGGCAGAGGGAATGTAAAACCTGTGTTTGCATGAAGCACGATTCATGAAGCCTGCCAAATTTGTATTCTATCCTGTAGGGTTGTGCTCTTTCTGGAGTCTTATATGTAAGTATCTTTTTAGCATGTATGAATATTTTTATCTATTTTTACATCTTAGGAGACAGGAAAGAGAAGCGTTTAGCAATGCTAACAACAGAATACCACCTTTACCCGAAGGGGCGTAACAGATAAATTAAAGGTGTATTTCTTGAATCTGGTAGACTAGATCTTGCATCCAATTGCATAAATATATGCCTGTGCACATGTGACTACTAACACAATGTGCACACATCTTAACAAAACTTTGATATATACAGACAGTATAGATTCTGTTAATTTATGCAAAAAATACTCGAGGCAACTGGCTTGCTAGGATTCTGTTTAGCATTTCTGAGTGATTATCTTCACTTTGGTAATGTTTTGTCCTTAGGAATGCTTTTATATCGTTCAAGCAGACATAAACTGAAATGTTTATGCTCTTCTGGCGTGGCTTTTACTTGTGCCATAATTTCATGAATTCATGCCAAGATTGTGAAATCAACAGAATTTTTAAGATTAAGTGTTTGAGGAAGAGAGATGTTTGGGTATACACAGAAAAAGAAATATTCAACTAGTTTTGAATTCAGACCATACTAAACCATGCTGAAATGTGTCTGGGTGAAAAAAGCACCTTCCAGGTCAAATATGCTAAAATTCTTGTTTCAGTTTTAATCTCTAAAATAAAGACTGGGTATTCTTTGTTTTCTAGCGCGTTTAAGGTTGGTATGGTTATTGTTGTTTTGGAGCTTTTTGTCATCGTTGACCTCAGCATCAAATACTTCATAAAGATGACAATGAAATCAATGAAATGTATGTACTAGCTGTGATGTGCTGTAATGTCAGAGGATAGCTATTTTCCTGTCATTACATTTTAATACATTATATTTAAAGGCTTTTACAGGTTTATGGGAATATACTTTCTGGAAAGAAAAAAACCTGTCAGCCTACTGCAGCTGAGCAATTTTCAGGTGAACAGACAAATCAGTGCATGTTTGCAGGGATAATTAGTGGATGTAGTTGCCACTTGCCCTCACTAGAGATTTTAAGCACTGGAATAATTTAAAACAGTGACTAATTAATCCCTGTCACACTGCTGTGAAGCAGATAACAAATACCATACTGTACAACCATGGTAGAGATAATAAACTAAGGCACAAGTCTGCTAAGTTTATAGTTAAACCAGGATTATTATTCAGTAAACCTGAATCCTAGTCAGTTGTGTACATTAAAACACTAACACTCCTCTGAACTCTCAGTAAACCTGAATCCTAGTCAGTTTTGTGCATTAAAACACTAACACTCCTCTGAACTAGAAGACTTAGCAAAGAGTTTGCATCTCAGAAAAGAAGAAAAATTCTCCTTATTATCAGAGATTTTCAGATTTTTCCTGTTTAGTGCCTTGATACAACCATGATGTTCTGTGGCTTTGGTCATTCACCTGTCTTTTTCATGCATATATATGCATTAAAAGCGGTTAGAAGTAGGCATAAAGCTCTGATGTGGCACATGTAGTCTTGTTCATTTCATGTGATCCCAAGACCATACAAACTTTAAACTTACATTTGCTTAATAAGGACTCTGTCCATTAGGCATTGGGGTTTTGAACTGAAAGAACCATTTAAAAAATAATAATGCAAAACTCACACAAAATAGCAGCCCTAGTGTTAGATACACTGTTTTGGGGGCTTTTATGATCGAGTTCATGAGACATCAGAACAATTATACTTATTATTGTCCATTATACAAGAAGTACTGTCTTCATGTCAGGCACAGCTTAAAGCTCTGGACACTTATTTTTCATCACAGACAGCTAAATTATATTTCAGCTAGAAATGTATCCAGTCAGAGAAACTCAGTATCTAGAATTTTCCTGAGGCTAACCAAAGAGTAAGTGCATACACTGATCTGTTTTATGTTCAGATCAGTGTACAGGTTGCATGTGGGTAACCTGAGTGGATTAAAGATGATTATATATTATGAGTAAATATTAACAAGGATAAAGCAAGATCAGAAGACGTTCAATACACTCTAAGACAATTTTTGTTACAGGATCATATCTTACTTATCAGTTAAAGCTTTTAGAAAGGTACTAGTAAAAACTTACCAGACTTTCAACAGTTCCATGCTTATTCAGGATAATTTTTTAATCTTTCAAACTAAAATTATAAAAAAGAATGCAACTTTTGTTGCAAAAATGTGAATGTCTAAATGGAAGGTTTGGGATATCTGCCTCAATATTCTCATATAAAATGTATTAAAATGATGTTATAGAAGTCACTGCCAATTTCTGCTATGGTTTTCAAAAACAGAAATCCTTTTTCCACCAGGGAAAATGACATTGAAGTGAGTAAGCTATTAGAACTTGAAATAGAAGACTTAATGATTTTTTTTTTCTATATACTCCATATTGGCCAAGTGTACTAGTAATCAATATGCTGAGAAGGTAGTGAACCTTGGTCCTAACTAAGAGTTTGATCTTCATGAATGAGGAAAAAGGTTTATCTTTCATAGTAATATACTACTTTATTTTCCTCTGAAATTAGCAACTGGACTAGCAATTTTCATGATAAATTTTTGAGGAGTTATGTGGCCACTAAGACAGCATCTCTCCCAGGATGAATGGGCCTGAGATTATCACTGGTTTCACATGGCCCCTCTCTTCATTGTGAAAAATTATAAGGAATCCATATCTTGGAATAAACAAATCCATAGTTTTAAGCTATAAAATATCAAATTTATTCCTACTTCATAGTTACAGGATTTGTAGGGCACAGTGCTGTGGATTGTGCTCATTGCTCTTGGCATGTAGATTAGAGACAATATTTTAACCAACATGGAGTGTTCCTACCTACAGCATTTTTAGTGTAATAAAAATAGTAGCAGTTCCTAACTTTCTTACTTCTCATTAAAGTAGTTTGATGATATTTAAAGATTTCTACCTCTATACCAATTTATAGTTGTACTGCTTCTATTTTTTTCAAATTGTCACCTTGGACTTGGTTTGTTGCAATAACCAGGAATTTTTACTTAGGATTTTTTTTACAACTTAAGAACACATCATCATTTTGTATGATAATACAGTGAACAAAATAATATAACTCCTTTTGACTGACACGAGCAATCAACAGCTGCTTGTCAGTACATTAAGAATCTTTTATGTGTGTGTGCATCCAAAAAATACATACATAAACATCCATAGATACCTATCTATAAGTAATTCTGAACAGTGCTCAGGATATCACAGAGAAATGTATTGGTGTTTAATAAAGCCTACAGGTGTTTGAGTATTAAAATGTTCTAACATGTAAATGGCTTCAACAGTGGTTTAGTGTCCACAGCCTTGTGAATACTTAGTTGTATCTTCCTGTTAAGCTTGCATGTGATACTTCATTTTAGATATGGATCATAGTGATGTTATGAAAAATGTGAGTCATAATCTATGTTACTTCTTGGCTGGAAAAATAATAATATTACACTCAGAATTACATTGGAGTAGGTCCCTATTCCACCTTTACCCTAAGGTGAAGGGTAAGAATTCATGCTGGGTTTGGAAGGGACTTTGATTTTTATACCTTAGCTACTTAAGACATTAATGTAAAAGTGTCTATAAGAAGTAAAAGCAACTGAAAAGATTTTCCCTTAAGCAAGTTCACAGTCCTGTCAAGCCAGGTTACCATTATTAACACATTTAATCAGTCAGGTTTTGTCTAGTTTTTTAATGTTAAAGTTCAAATAGGGATTCTTTTCTAATGATTTTGTGCATATATGCACAGATAAAATATCTATATATGTGGTTAGGATATATATTTGTAAAAATTATGCGCCACAAGATGAGATATGCTGCAGTATGTGAACTTTAAAGGTAGTCATGTTTGCACTTTTCAGAATTGTTTTTGCAAAGATGCTGTACTGAAAAGTGGTAACATGATTGAATGTTCCTGTTTACTTGCATCATTAAGTTTATTTTTCTATGTTTGATATTTTACTTCTTGTTACTCTGAAGTCCTTACTATATGTCCTGCCTAATTGGGCTCTCCTTGTTGGACTAAACTGATCTTTGTTTTGAAAGTTTTATGTTCTTCAGCAGTAAGCTCCATTTCAGTGCAGTGGGAAGAGGACTGGGAGCCTCTTTTTCTGTCTACAGAGTGCATATTTGGGGAGTTAGGGGAAACAAAACCACAGCACTGGAATAAGACCTCACCTATAGCCATAGCCAGAGTGACACACACTGAGTCCTTCCTAATGTATGTGTTTTCCTGGGCAATCCTCATGTCAGGCCAGCAGGAAAAAACTCCCTAAACTGCAAAGAAAATCCTTCTTTAGTATAGTGTGCATAAAAGATTTCCTAATGAAGCTGGAAAGGAGCTAGAGAAATTATATCTTGCTATTGTCCAGGTTACTGCTCAAAGAAGAGATTTCAGCTTAAAATGCATCTTAGCTGTTCAATTTCCTGTATTTTCCTTTAAAGTCCAGTTAGGTTTTTTCACACTCACGATCTTTATTTACTTCATCATAAAGAAAGGCTAGAAACAAACAATAGATAGGATTCTAGCTCTTTATTTGAATAAGGAGAATGTTATCTTAAAATGTTATTTATTTAAAAGAATAGTTTATGTAAATGAGCTTATATTTTTGGGAAGTTCTTTCTCTGTGTTCAGTATTGCATGCTGCAATTCAGTCAAAATGGAATTGTTTAAAAGACTTCATTTTCTGCACTCTGCTTCTTTTTCTGTATTTTTTTTTCTCCTGAATATGTTCTTCCAGAAAGAAAAACTTTAGTTTGCATAGTTTTGGGCATTAACATAGTGGCTGATCTGGACCAGTTTTCTGTATGATAAAGGTAAAAAAGCCCCAAACCCTGGCATTAACTTCACAAATATGAAATGTTGATATATTAAACTCTTTATGAAGAATGATATTCCTGCTCTTTGTTACAGTATTTTTTTAAAATATGGCTTTAAAAAAAAGCACAAAACCCTCTCAGTATTTCATGTCTACCTGATTTATTTTTCCTTTGAAACTCTACAAACTTATTTGTGTCATCAGGGTTAATCTAAGGGGACTTAATGTTGCTTAATAATTATTTCATTAATCTGTAATACTAATCTACAGTTAGTTAAATAACATTTTTCAGTTATTGAGGCGGTTTTATGCTAAAAATATATTGAGTACAGATCCTTTAAAAGTAAATGAGGATATTTTTATAACTAGCTTAGAAGGAATACAGAATTTCTTTGAAGCCTGAAAGCAGAAATTGTGGAATGACAGAAATGTCTTCAGAGAGGGGAGGAAATACTTTCATAAAATCTGAAAAGCACATTCCTTTTCACTGATAGTAGATACCATAGCACAGTGTTTGCCATATTTTAGCTAAGCTGATAAGAAGAGTGGAGAGATGAAAAAAAATATAACTCAAGAAATAATGACTATTAATGATTTAACTAGCACACTTGTAAATAAAGAATTTTTCAGGTGTGAGTGAAATTCAAACAAGAAAAAACAGTGAATATTTTGTCTAAGTGGTGTAATGGCAGATCAACATAGCTGACCTGAAGGTCATTTTCACATTGAATAGCCAGTATTTTCTACTCAGGAAGGTCAGACATTTAATCTGTGACAAGAACAGTACAAATTTTGTGTGAGAAAGTGATCGCAGCATGATTTCCAGCTTTTTTCCCAAGAAAAGGTATTGAAAATAAATTTGGCTTTTTAACTTGGTAAATTATACAGATGGACAGATGAAAACTATATTATCATAGAGAGGAAAAGAATCCTCTAGATAGATGTCACAGGCCTCAAGAACAAGAAAAACGTTATCGGTATATGCATATGCATATATGTATATAACATCAGCACATACATACACACAATTAGAGGTGATTGCCTGTACCTTCTGCATAACTAGAAATTGGCTAATCAAAAAGATTTCTAAGCTTCCAGTTCAGTGAAGATTACCTGGATGATAATTACGTTTCATTCTTTTCTTGCTTTGAACAATTTAGTTTTACATCCAAGATTAAAAAAAAAAAAGGGATTTTTTTCCCCATGAAATTTCCAGCACTTCTTAATTTAGCTAGTTTATATCTGCATGTTGCTAACAAGTCAGAATATAGGAGAGAATAATTAGGAAAAAGAATTAGTACTTTAAAAGATAAAAACTAGATGAACACTTAGGTACTGTGAAGATTGTATTTAGGGCAGAATACCTAAAGAATTAGTAGTTTTATTTAAACCAGTTTTCTAATCTCCTGCTAGGCCAATTCATACATAATATGGTAAAAGGACATGGCTTCTATTTTTGGGTGTGCAATCATATTTTAAATGAATCATATTATTCCCCTGTCTCATTTTCCACATTTCTAAATAGGGATAATAAGATTTATCTGCCTTGGCAGTACATTAAAGACAGTATAACGCTCCAAATTATTAATTCTTATTAACACATGCACATGCACACCTAAGCAATGGAGATCACACTCTGCCAATGAGCTTTGAAGTGGGAGTCCAGCCAAGTGTCACAGAACTAAAATCTATGTGGAAAAAAAATTAAAACCATGGATTTGCACATATTTGGAATATATTTGAGAGAGAAAATAATTGATTTTGAGGTAGCATTCTTCTGACACTGAAGAAACAGATCACAAAGAGGGTAGTAGCATGATCATGAAAACCTTTGCTTGGGAAAACTGACGTTTTAAGCAGCTGTGCTACAGGATGAGTTCAATAGGGAAGCCCCAGAAGTGTTTCCAACTCTTGGATCCTGCCGTGGGCAGCAGCTGTCTTCTTATTCCTCGTTTACTCTAACATGGGCATAGATTAGCATCCCCTCTATGTGTTCAGTTCCCATGAGAAGGAAATCCAAGCACTTTACCCAAAGAGATGCTCCAGGCATGGGACCAATCTCAACAGTCCAGGAGCACATGCATTTACACTTGCCAGCAGTTAACAGCCTGGAAAAGTACTACTTGGGTTACAATGATTTCCCATGTTTATCTTAGTGATGAGTATAACAACCAACAGAAGCAGCATAGTACTGCAATGATTGTTAACAGAGAAGTAAGTATTTGCAATATTAAGCAGAATAAAGTTTTAGACTGACTTTAGCTGGTGTTTTTTTAATTGTAAAAGCTCACAGAAATAACATAGAGGGATTACTTTGAATTGTATGCATTTCAATAGTATTTTGTAGCTCAGCCATTTCTGTATTGTGCAAATACATGGAAACTGGAAAATGAAAGGGAGGAAAGCCATTAATCAGCTTGCTAATGTGTTTTCCTTATCAGGCTGAAAGAAGTGCTCAGAACAAGCAGGTAGCATACATTATGAAAAAGAGATGGAGTGTCAGATATGGCTTTGTGAGCTAAATCTGTGCAGTGGGAGAGATTTTACTTTACCCTTAATATAAAAATCCCAATTCTATAAATAACATGATAAGAAAATACTCGTGTGTATAAAGACCTGGTATACTCTTCTGAATCTAATGCATGTTTCCCAGGTGACATTAGGCAGGTAATTCAAATGTATATAGCTCAGCAGTGACCTATAATCACAGAATCACAGAATATTCAGAGTTGGAAGGGACCCATGAGGATCATCGAGTGCAACAGGACATCCCTAAGAATCACACTCTGTGCCTGAGAGCATTGTCCAAGCATTTCTTGAACTCTGTTAGGCTTGGTGCTGTAACCACTTCTCTGGGATTCCAGTGCCCAACCACCCTCTGAATGAAGAACCTTTTTCTGATATCCAACCTAAACTTACCCTGACACAACTTCAGGTCATTCCCTCGAGTTCTGTCACTGATTGCCAGAGAAAAGAGATCAGTGTCTGCCACTCCCCCTCATGAGGAAGTTGTACACAGCGATGATGTCTCCCCTCAGGCTCCTCTTCTCCAGACTGAACAGACCAAGTGACCTCAGCTGCTTCTCATATGGCTTCCCCTCCAGACCCTTCACCATCTTTGTTGCCCTCCTTTGGACACTTTTTAATAGCTTTATATCCTTCTTACATTGTGATGTGTCTAGATGCAATGCAGTCTAGAGCTGCACACAATATTCAAGGTGAGGCTGCACCACTGCAGAGTAGAGCAGGACAATCACCTCCCTCAACTGCCTGGCAGTGCCTTGCCTGATGCACCCCAAGACATGGTTGGTCCTTTTGGCTGCCAGGGCACACTATTGACTTGTATTCAACTTGCCGTTGACCTCCAGGTCCCTTTTTGCAGCACTACTTTCCAGCATCTCATGCCCCAGTCTGTGTGTACAGCCAGGGTTGCCTCATCCCCGGTGCAGAATCTGGCACTTGCCCATATTAAATTGCATTCAGTTGATGATTACCCAGCCCTCTAGTTTATCTAGGTCTCTCCTCAGGGCCTCTCTGCCTTCAAGGGAGTCAACAGCTCTTCCCAATTTAGTGTCATCTACAAACTTGCTTAATAGTCCTTCAAGTACTTCATCCAAGCCATTTATGAAGATATTGAAGAGCACTAGGCCTAAGATGGAGCCCTGTGGCATCCCACTAGTGACCTGATGTAATCTCATTCACCATAACCCTTTGCACCCAATCAGTGAGCCAGTTGCTCACCCATTGCATAGTGTGTTGGTCCAGTTTTATGCTGGACATTCTGTCCAGAAGGATACTGTGAGAGACAGTATCAAAAGCTTTACTGAAATCCAAAATAATTGCATCAACTGGCTTTTCTTGCATTGTTCTTTAGGTCTTTTTCAGTTTTTCACAAAATAACCTTTTCCATAACTTTATCAGCCACTGAAGTGGGGCTATCAGGCCTGTAGTTACCAGGGTCATCCTTCTTGCCCTTTTTGAAATTTGGAACAACCTTAGCCAACTTCCAGTCAAGTGGGACCTCTCCAGGTTCCCAACACTATTCAAAAGTCATCAAGAGAGGCCTTGCAATGATTTCAGTCATCTTCTTAAGTATTCAAGCCCCCTAGATTTACCAGCTGTATCAGTAGATCCCTCATGACATCAGGGTCAGCTTGGAGTTTATTGTTCTTGCAGCCATGGTCCTCCAGCTCAGGGCTCTGGTAATAATCTCACTCTCAGCCAGTTCATTGCCCATCAAAAAAATACAGTAGTCCATCCTCCTTTGATAGGCCATGTCATCTGCCTCCAAACAACTGCAACTGCTTGTTGTAAGCATCCAGGCAATTTTTAAAGCAGTCCTGAACCTTAGGACTATGGGATCTAGCATGAGGAACCCATTCTTTCTCTGTTTTAACCACTACCTAGTCTTGTGTGGTGTCTTTAAAAACTGCTGTAATAGAAATAACAATAATCATATTGGTAAACTTTTTCTTTTTTATTGTAATTGCTCATGTAACCATTCTTTAGGTCAATTTAATGTTAACAGCTACTTAGCATTGTTTGATAGCTGTATAGTTTTGGGAAATGATTTTGCATCTCATCATCTTAAGCCTTAATTTGGAGTGCAGATAAATCTCAAGTGCAAGAAAGGTATTCTTTCCCAGTGTAATAACATAGCTGGGATTTAACTCATCACCTTTTATCATTGACTTTCCACTTCATGATTTACACTGATGTACTGTGAGAGTAGAAAAGATGCCATTTGATAATGGCTGGGATGCAATACATACAGAGCATGCTCAGATAAAATTGCACTTTTTTGTGCCATGAATCATTAGGTATTTAAGCAATTAATGGTTGCAGAATAGAATGACAAATTCACTCCAGATTTGATGTGCAGTTTTCTTGAGTCTATTTGCATAAATTGATTGTTAATAAATGAAAGCAACAGCGTTCCACAGGGGACTGACAAGACTGATTTCTGTAGCAGCTTTGGTCCACACAGTGAGAAAATCCACTTTAGATCATATTTGTTTCATATGAATTTTGCCACATACTCTTTAGAAAGATGCCATCTGTGGATCTGGAACTTGCTGTTGTAGCATCATCATGTGTAGGTTATTCTGGTTTACTGCTAGAATATTGTTAGTGACTGTGCAAACTGATCTCCAGTATTCATCAGTACTGGAGCTGATCTCTAGAGAGGGCCTGTTGTAAAAGCAGGTGAATTAAACCAAAGTGTGTACTGACAAACTCAGCATGCAAAATGCAGAAATGGAGCCAAATAATTTATTAGAACATATATCTAGCTTTCTTTTATTTATTTATACTTTAGAAAGGATTAAACATGGTATTTATGGCTTCTGTTTTGTTAATTTGGTTTATCATTGCATAGAGATGCTTCTACAATTAACATGTAGATTCCATGGATTGTGGGGCCTTTTTGTAATTGGTTACCATGGACAGACCATCTTCCAGAATACCCACCTGACATGTAGGATATGTTTGTTCTTGTATCTTGTTTTCCTGAAAAGCATAAAAAGTTAAGGGGCACTCTGTTAAATAAAAAACCCGACCCACTTTATTATGGAGTGCCCAGCTAAGATTTAGTTTCTTCAAAAGTAATAAATTTCAAGCTGGCTTGAATAAATTTGATTCAGCAGTTATCTTGAATTCCCAAGAGTCCATTAATTTGCTTCAAAGAAAATGTATACATGAATACACTAAAGATCTGCACAGAAAACCCAAGTCATTGCCTCTCTGTTGGAAACTATAATTGTGTTAATAATTGCTTTGAAACTGTGTAATCATTTTAATTTTCATGCTGTAGAAAAATTTGTTAGTCACCAATGCTGATGCAAGAAAAGAGATACCACTTATTTTACACTATGGAATAACCTTTGCTGGTTTGTTGCAAGCAGCAAACACGGTGATGATGTGAAGTTCTTTGCAAATGTGAGTGTCCTTGAGCCAAATGTTTAAACTGCCCGAAGCATTAGACATGCTTATATTAGGTAGCCAACTATTTCATTAAAACCTTGAGGTGAGAATTTCAAATTATTTGCAATCTGCAGCTAATTTCCAGGTGATATCTTGTGAAGAGTTGGTGAAATAGTATAATTGATTGCTGAATAGTATAATTGAAGTCAGAATTCATAATGAATCTGATTCTTACCTGTGCCCTGTACCTACTAGGAACGCTTGCAAGGGCACAGGGGAAGAATAGGTTAAAGATACTTATTTTTTCTTCCTTGATCCCTTGTATCATTCAGAGCATACTCAGGAGTGCCTTAAACATTGTCTGGGTCTGGTTGCTTGTTGCTTGGCCTCTGACATGCAGAAAAAAATGTGTGAGTGAGTCATCACCTGCTGGGTGCCACTGCAGGATGATGGTGGGAGAAAGAGCTCCAACAGTCTTTCATGCCTGAGGAATTTTCTCTTTGCTGCTGCCAAAGCTATTGATGTTATGGTTGGTGCCTTCAGCTTGAGCAGAGAAACTGTAGGCATGAGAGAAAACTTGGTACCATGTCCAAGCAAACAATTAGTTATAATCTCCACTCCTGAGTACGAGCCAGGAGAAGATGTGAAGACATGCAACAAATGAGTCTCAGAGCTTATCCCAAGTAAGCACACGGCAATAAGCTTCCAGGCTCCAACTGATACTAACAGCTGAGCTATAAAAATGACTTCCTGTTTAAATCCAGGCTCTCCTATTGATTTCCAGCTTGATTTTTACATGAATGTTCTATCTCTCTCTTATCAGCTTCATGCAGCTCGAGTTGGTTTGGCACTTTGTGATGTTCTTGACATAGTTCAGAGAGATGTTAAGTTAAAGCTGAACAACTTCCTTGACCTGAAATTTAAGCAAGAATGGGTCAGTCCTGGAATTTTACTTGAGACTCAGAAACATGTCTTTAAAAGTACCTGAAGACTGCCTTTTAGCAAGGATTTCAGAGAAGCCCATTGCTAGCTGTAACAATTTATTTATTTGGGAGCAAGTATTAACTGGTCAATATTTTCAGAGACACCATTCAACTCAAGAACAAAATCATTTATGAAGATCTATTTTCAGGTCTTGTAAATTATTCCCTTGTGATCCTATTTCCCACTGAATAGGGCTGAAGACTTCCATATTCATGGTTAAAAGGTGTCAAATCAGATTGTGCTGGTTTGAAAGCAAACCATTGAGAGACTCCAAGTCAGAAATACAATTTAATAGGAAAAAACCCAAAACAGTAACTGCAACAGTACAAAAAGAAACCACTGACAGAGTCAGAAAACAACTTGACACCCTGTCAGTCAGGCTGTTGATAGCAGTCCGATTGAATGGTGGCTGCAGTCCTGGAGTGGTGGGTCTGTTGGAGCAGTGATCCTGTAGATCTGGTCTTCACCTGAAGGTCCAGTCCAGTGGCAGGTCCTCTGGGAGTCCAAATAGGTAAGGGCTCTGTGCTGGTTCAAACCCCAGCTTATATCCCTGTGAGCGTGCTTGGCTCCCCATGCCCATGTGGGAATGCTTGGCTCCCCCCAACCTTGGGGTGAAGCATCTCAGGAGGGGATGATGCAATTCTATGGGTCATGCATAATAGGTAAGGGCTCTGTGCTGGTTCAAACCCCAGCTTATATCCCTGTGAGCGTGCTTGGCTCCCCATGCCCATGTGGGAATGCTTGGCTCCCCCCAACCTTGGGGTGAAGCATCTCAGGAGGGGATGATGCAATTCTATGGGTCATGCATGCGAGGGGATGATGTAATTCTATAGGTCATGCATGGGTCTCTGACAGCCCATTAAGCAGAGATAGCTTCCTGAGGGAGCCATCAGGGATGAGTAGGAGATAAAGATCACTGCCTCACCTGCTTTAACAACTTGTGGAGAGGATAATAGAATACACCCTACATTGTAACCTAGGACACAGATGAAGATGTATATTAAGCTTAATGGATTGTAAACAATGTTTTATGTACATGCTAAGACAAAAAGCTCTTCTGACCTTAGGGCTGATAATTTTTTTTCTATTATTTAATTTGGAATTTAAAAGTAAATTTCCACAACATGGAAAAAGGGGATAGGAATTACACACCTGAATTAAATATGTGGAGAATCTGGAAAAAACCCCACCCTATCTTGCTGTGATCAGCCAATTACTCTTAATTGACTTGGAAGAGACCTTTTGAGGGGATGAAATAAGGTGTGGATAAAAGTGATGCAAGGATTTAATAACTGTTTACAGCAATTTCACACCATGCTGTAATCAGATACTGTCTGATACCAAGAGGTCTGATGCCCTGTTACAATATTGCACAATTTACAAATAAAAATCTATGACATTGCTATGTGGAAATGGTGTGAACTAATCACATTAATTAAGTGCAAATAATTTATTGTCTGAGGAAACCAGCAATACATCAGGGAATACGAAATACAAGTGGTAAGTGGTTTTTTATTTGTCTTGGATATAATTTTTTTATTTATAGTTGATAATACGACCTCATCACCACAGAGATGTGTGTAAGTGAATATAACTTTCTTATTTGTAGTTGATAATACGATCTCATCACCACAGAGATGTGTGTAAGTGCCTACATTGCAGTAAATACTTCATAAGAATAATTCAAATAACACGGGGTGTAAGTAGGGAATTCTTAAGTAGCATTTATGTCTTGTGAAAAGAGAGTCTTTGCACAAATAAGCAGACTGGATTCTTAATTCAGTAGAGAGCACATGCAGAAAGAGTAGCACACAGATGATCCAGTTCATTGTATCCCTGTTGCTAAGCAGACAGGCTTTTGTACCAGTTGGAACATTTTCAGGCTCTGTGGCTGCATTCCTAGATGAGTTGCAATAATTAAACGTGAAAGCAGTGATTGCCAGCATTGCTTGCCAATTCCAGTTTTATAATAAGGGGCAAAACCATCTGATCACCCCCAGACAGAAAGAGAAATTTGTTTGACCTATAATTATGTGCCAAACCAATGGCGGTGTGAGTTTAAAGAAACAAAAACATAAAAATCCTCCTAAGCTGTGGACTGTCGTACTATTCTGAGAGGAGATACTCCTTTTTTGGCAGGGAATACTCTGGGGGAGGAAATTCCCTTTAAGTGATTCTCTTTCTACTGGTAATGGCTGCTATATTTTTTTCCCTTTTTTTTTAAAACCTATTTCAAGGCCCCTTTAGCTTCTGATTTTGCTAGGCACTGAGTAAATTCTTTGTATGTAATAGATAAGTATACGTATTATCTGTAATCTGCTAGTTTTCCATTTTGTCTTACCAGGCTGGTGCTAGAATTTTTATTTATTTATGAATTTTTGAGTTTTTGACATTTGGCAGTTTCTAGATAAGTTATCAAATCTTCTGACCTGCATTTAAGCGGTTTTTATCCACATGTAGTAGATGACCAAGTGAGAAGAGAGGTGAGACAACCTGTCTCATTACTGTCTCCTAACTCAGTTAGAGCTCCTTGCTATCTGGCCTAAAAGAGAAGATGTATTGGGGGTTTGTTTTGGGGTTTTTTGGATTGGTTTGGTTTTCTTTTTGGGGTTTTTTTCCCCTTTTTTTTTCAGCCAAGCTGTACAGCTGCAGTGTTGGCACAAGCCTCCTTTATAGGTAGGGATTAGTTTCTCCCATCATGAAATGAGACTTGTCTTTCTGAAACTATTGGCTTTGCAGAAATGGCTTTTTTTCCCACTAGAAAGTAATTTTGCATTAAAATTTTCAGACATCTTCTGTGAATGTAGATACATTTTCTTCTATGGATAGGCCAAAAAAAATAGATCAAAGTTCAACCCATAAATTAGCACTCACACTGGAGGTTTGCTTTGAAATATTAAGAATTCTCAGTGTGGAAACTTTCGCAAGGACCTATGTAAAGGTAATTTCTGTAATATCCAGTAATCACCTTCCTTTTACAGATCTGGTATTGGTTTAAGGCAAATAGAAAATTGTGAAGTAAGTCTAAAGTTGCCATTTTTGTTCTGTTTTTAGCTTTACTATTCATTTAGTTAAGATCATAAGTTTGTCAGACTGCATCAAGTGAAAACAAAAGGACTTGCACTGGGCATGATAGTCATGGAGCAGGCATCAAAGCAACACATGGCAGTTTTGATGAACTGTTTAGGAAAATGCCCTACTTAACTCTTCCTTTGGTTGCAAAGAAAACTTCAACTGCTACTTTGAATTTACCAATAGTGCTAAGTTATTTCCTCTTAATAGCTAGCTAATTTTTCACCTGATTGATTTTTTGCTGAACCATTACCCTTCACTGATAGCTGTCATTGCCACTAATTCTGCTTGTTTTAATTATGGCTTATATAAAGAATTACTTTTGTGTCTTAGTTCAAGCTGTAAGTCACATTTTAGCATGTAAACAAAACAATTAAAAATGCATAGAGAGGAATAGCTGTGAATAATGTACCTCTATAAATGGCTTACATAAAGCAGAAAGATATATAATGTTTATGGCACAAATGTGTTGTCTTCCATCTTGCTGTTATTGTATTACCTCACTGTGGATTAAGTGTATGATGTGACATTGATTTTCCTTGGTTCTGGGCTAACATTTCACTGTGCAATAGCTCTCCTTTCTTCCTGACATTTTTCTCTTAGGTGAGCTGATGTGAAATCCCCTTAATGTTTCACCTGCCCTTTAGTTATCTAACTACTGAGCCAAAGTTCATGAAGAATCAGAATAGTTTTACTGAGCATCAAAGAATGCAAAGTGATCAGTGCTAACAGGGGAGGATGAAAGGTAAGAGAGTATGTCTACTACAGATCCAGAATGCTCTGTCATTGATGATTTCTTAAAGGAGGATGCTTGATCATTTATCCATTGAACCTATCCCTAGAATTTTGCTATTCACAGTCATTATTTTGAGTAGAATAGAACTAACTTTTATGGAAGAAACTTTCAGGTAATGAACCCCTGTGTGAGAATGTGCATCATAATCTTGGTTTTCTTGAGCTTCCTGACTTGTTATTTTCAAGGCTGAGTTAGTATATCAATAGCTGTCTGCCTGAGCAGGAAGGAGCTGCATCTGAGCTCTGTTTGAATTCTTAATAAGGCCATCTTTTACCTGCGTTTTAGGTCTGACTGTTTGACTTTGCAGTGCAAACATATGCAGAAGTGTGCATACTTGGGTATGCTGCAAAGCGCTTTATATCAGGTGCAGAAGGGCACTGGGTTTCTCTTGGGGGGCTGCACCTCCCATGATATTTTGCTCTTGGGGTCCACTGGAGGAGAGTTGGAAACAGCAGGAGAAAGAAGTACTTGGGGAGCACAGAAGTTGTCACTGCTCCTTAGGTGTGACAAAGGGCCTTGTAAAACTTCGGGGATATACCCTGATGGTGCCTACCAAGTTCTGTTGCTTTAAAAGTGGGCAAAGATTAAGCTGCAGAGAGGCATCATGCATGTGGGACAGTGCTGGCACAAAAGGTTACTATGTGGTGAATGGAGTGACAGTATTTTGCAATAGCTCCTTTAGGGAGGCAGGTCCTACTACTGCCTTAACAAACAGTGAAATACAAACAAGTCTTGAATTTGAGATATTTCACAACTTTAGTAGGTTGTGAGCTTTTGAAACTCACCTTGAGAAATAAATATTTGTGAAGAGTTGCTTCATAAATACATTCATGATGAATATTCATCTGCTGTACAGAGGAGTTTCTGACTGGGATTTGACTTGCGTGCACGTACTAGGACAAATTTTCTACCACAGGCAATTACAATAATTTAAAGCAAGACATGATGAGAATAAAGAGTAGAAAGAGCAGTGGTAGTTGCCTTAATGATTCTGGTTCATCTGAAAAATGGTTCATCTAATTTCAAAGAACATCTGCCATATTCAGTTTAAATTATTTCCTGATTTCAATATAAATAATATAGGTAATATATGATTGGGGGGAAAAATCCTATCTATGCATTTTTAAGGATAAATAAGGTTGGAAACGGCCTCAAGTGGTCTCTAGTCCAACCTCTGTCTGAAAGCAGAGAGAGGTTGAAAAGGCTGAAAGCTGTGAGATCTGACTGGGTTGCTCAGAGCTTTATTTAGACATTGAAAACCTCCAAGGATGGACACAGCACATATTTATTATGCATGTTTGTTTTCCTCAACTAAGGAAAAGATTTAATCTTGTGCTGAAACTGAACAAGTCATTGAAGTTATTGTGAGATGAATCTGAATCAGTTTTCAGGAGCAGGGTAGTAACTTCCAGTATGTGGTTTCATCCTGGATTAAGTCCCACTAAAATCCCAAATCCCTGCAGAGAGGGGAGTGCTCCTTTGATGCTAGTGCAGGCAAAAGTGTGAATTGTGGGCACATGCCTTCAAAAAGTAACTAATGTTGAGTGCAGTCTATTTTATTATGATTTGGCTGTACTTTTGTATTAGCTTTCACTGGAATCTCTTCCCTTACTGACAGTAGGAGGTAAGGAGTTGAAACATACTTCAAGTGTTCATCTCAGTACAAACCTAAGTGAGTTCTTATACTTTCAGTACTTCCACAAAGTGAGATAGTGGAAATAAAGGATTTCTGTGCAAAATTGTTGTAGTTTCTGTTGAGATTTCCATTCATGGCAACATGTATTTGACCTGATCTGTCTCACAATTAAAGTTTACAGAGGATAGATAGCTACTTAGGCCAGAATCATCCCAAAGCTTTGCAGGAAATAGATTTGATTAGATTAGACTTCATGTTCTTTTTCCATCCCAGCTGTGCTTCCAGAGAAGTAATTATTCTGTTTGTCTATGATATGAACGTCAGCAAAGTGAAAAGGCAGATTTTTCTGCCTTTGGGAAAACTGTGCTATACAGTTTGTGTTAACTCACTCTCTCCTTGCTTAATATTAACAGAACTATAGTCACCTTCCTCAAAGTCATGCTCCATGGTATGACTCCAGTCTTACAAAGTGGCTCTTCTGATCATCTGGTATTACATTCACACCATAGTCATGGTGGAAAAGCTACAGTTGTGGGAAATGCACTTAACTCTCCCTCTGCTTCCATTCCTACACAGGCATATTCTTTCCTAATTGAATTAAATGTCAGAGGAAACTCTGATCTGTAACATCCAGTGGGACAGTTTTGAGTCTCACAGGGGTTAGAAATGTAGGGAGAAAACTTGGCTACAGGCAAATAAATTGCTATTCCATTTCACTTTTGAATTATGGAGCAAGAAATCTAAATTTAAATGCGTTACCCTGCATGCGTAACTTTTGTTGACTCAACCAAATTTATGTATTGTCTAGAGAAAATTGGAACTTATGCCTCATGGGCAATTAGCAAGATGTTATGCCACCTTTTACCGCACACACATTTTTGATCTTGAATAATTCACATGCTACTCGGAGTTCCAGTTTGTTACACCATTGTTGTTCACTGGTTACTAGTTAATGCTGACTTTTGGTTTTGTTTTTCCTTCCACATTTCAGCCACACAGGTTAAAAAAGAGCAAATTCATACCGGATCTAGTAGGATACATATTGATGTGACATGAACTTGAATTGACCACATGCAAAAAACCTTTGTTGTTATATACAAATTTTTGCTTGTCAATTTAAAAATATTAAAATGCTAAATAAAGTGTTAAAGTATTATACAATGGCATTTATTTTGATCACATATGATATTACTTGTGTTATTTCAAGCTTCTGTATTTTCATCTGCATTTGTCTCAGTGTTATGAACAAGAGCATATAAGATTAAAGGCACAAGAGAGTTTTTAAAAAGAGCTTACCTGTGGTGTTGCAGGTGAGAAGATAAGAGTGTGGGTTTCCACATTGTTTAGTACCCTCATATGCTATCCTGACAGAGAGGCAGTTTATACAATCAAACGGGGTTTACTGTGTTTTCTCAAAAGTGACTAAGCTTCTATTGGTAATTATAGCAACACCCGAAAGTTACAACAACACTTTTATTATAAAATTGTTGTTTATACCATGTTTGGTTCAATTTAGAGAATCATAGAATATCCTAAGTTGGAAGGGACCCGTAAAGATCATCAAAATCCCATAAGGATCATCTGGCCCTGCACAAGACGTCCCCAAGAATCACACCATGTGCCTGAGAGCATTGTTCAAATGCTTCTTGAACTCTGTCAGTTTTGGTGCCATGACCAGTTCCCTGGGAAGCCTGTTCCAGGGCCCCACTACCCTCTGTGTGAAGAACCTTTTCCCAGTATCCAGCCTGAACCTGGCTTGTCACAGCTTAATGCCATTCCCTTGGATTCTTCTCACTGGTCACCAGAGAGAAGAGATTGGTGCCTGTCCCTCTGCTTTCCCCCATGAGGAAGTTGTATACTGTGATGAGGTCTCTCCTCAGTCTCGTTCTAAGCTGAATAAGGCAAGTGATCTTATCTGCTCCTTGCATGGCTTGCCCTCTAGACCCTTCCCTATCTTCGTAGCCCTCCTTTGGATACTCTCTAATAGCTTTATATCTTATATTGTGTCTCCCAAACCTGCATATAGTACTTGAGATGAGGCTGCTGCAGTGCAAGTGGAGTGGGACAATTACCTCCTTCAATTTAGCTACGACAGCAGTCTTGATAGTGATATCAGCCTAATTAATCACTATTTTGTCTTCATTATTTAATGAGGTATAGGATGTGAGTACCAAAGTGATAAATACTGAAAAATATTATGTTTATTTCCATACGAATTGTTTTCATGAGGTAAGACTGTAAATCCTTGTGTTCTTTATTTTTCTGTACTGCATGTGAAGCCTAATACATTTGCTGAGTCAGGCCAGACAGGATATATAAACAGTGTGCTGTCTCTGCCAACTGCACTGGTAGCTTTGAGTGCTTTGCATTATTTATTTGAAAGTGTCTGTTGCTTAAACATTGCCTTTGACTGCATGCTTTTGAAGTGATGGGAAATCTACCAGTTTGGGTCCATTTACTGAAAAGCAAAAGCTCCTTCCCATAAATTTTGAGCTGCAACAATAGGAAACAGTGTCGGAAATGGTAGTGAATCAAGTTCTGTGTGGAAGTGGTAATTGAATCTTCTACACAAATGATTGCATGTCTGTCTGTGCTTCAACCTTCATTTCTCTCCACTGCCATTTATACAGTGAGCATAAACATGCTTATATCATCACTGGTTCTTTAGGCAATATATGACTCAAGAAAAGGATTGACAGCTAATATTTGTAAATTAAAACACGTGGTTCTCTCTTCTGGATAAAATAGCCTTGAACATCTAATAAAGATTTTTCCTTGTGTTATTGAATGAGACGCTCCAGCAGACCAATTGAGGTCCAGATTTCAAAAACCTTGCAGATCCTCTAAGTTTGTTTAAGTGGGATTTATATTTGTACTAGATTTCTTAAGGAGCCCTGCCAGAATGCCAAGAGCTGTAGAGACACAAGCAGTCTTCAAGCAGTTCCTCTCTGGATTCTGCACTGAGTTGTCCTCATAGTAAGGGGAATGTCTGGTGGTGGTTCCTGATTCTGCAAATCCTGCATATGGATTCTACATTAGTGAGGTTAATAGTTGGCAAAGTCACTACCCTAGAGTAGGAAACAGGAAATAATTCCATCAAAGGTTCCCTAAAATTCCTACAGTCTGGGATTTACTGAAATTTCATGGTGGTCGATAGTTTTTACAAGCCTAATGTGTAAGCACACTTTTCCTCACAATAAGTAAATGTTTTTACAATGCTCTCAGTATTTCATTGAGGCCATTTCAGAGGAAAAGTCAAGATCCTTAGTCATGCAAAAGCATGGACTTGAGAACCCGCAAGAAACTTGGAGCAAATTGTTTTCTTGAAGGACTTTTTTAGTATTAGTTTGAATCAGTAGAACAGATAATGATAGGGTTAGGAAGTTAATTTAAAAGAATTGTCTTTGAAAATGCTTGGAAATCCTTCCTACTTATTTCGTAATTGAAAGATTAGATATTTTGTTTTGAAAGTGTCAGAATGTTTTTAACTCAAGAGTAGTAGTTTATTCTGATGTTTATATAGCTGTTTACAGTGCTTATAAAAGTTTTAGAGTTTTTTGGTGGCTTGGTTTTTTGCCTTTGTTTTGTCATTTTGAAATAGTTTCTGTCATTTAAAAGTGATGCTGTATGGAAAATCAGCTCTTAGTTCATGCAAAAGAAGTATATTATTATGCTATAGAAATAAGGGGACTTCTTCCAAAGTGGAATATTAGAAAGGGAGAAGCCTTTCAGATTGTACAAGTCTTTATCTTGTGATATTTATTTTATGTGAGTTTATGGGATAAATATAGTTCTTCATAAAATTCAGCAGAATACTTCTTTATTTAAAATACTTAACACAGGTGAAAGATAAAGATAGCAATTTCAGAGTGTTCTTTATCACTTAATTGAATTGTTTTTCAGTAAATAAATATAGTTAAATGCAATTTCTAGCAATGCCAAGTTGATCACAGATGTGGGGGTAGAGGGTAAGGTGTAGGAGAAAATACTGTGATAATTTAGGAGTGGGTTAACTTTTGAGTGCGGTATTGTTGGAAATGTTGGATTAAATACGGTCACAGGAGCAGTAAAGCCTAAGAACTAATAAAAGCAGGATTAAAAGTTTAGGTATCATTTTCTATTTAAGGTTGCCCATTTGTTGTAAGTATTGTTATGTCAGTGAAAGAAATCCTTATTACAGGCTTCATATTGGAAAACTTCAGTGCTAGGAGTGTGCTAACCTTAGATTACTGGCAGGGTTTCCTGGAATATCCAATCTACATAAATATTCAACAATTATACTAGCTGTATTTCAAATATTATTTTATCTGGAACATGGAAATAGGATAATGAAGTTACTGTCCCAAATCCATGATTTAGCGTAGTTAAGTCCAGTAAGATTTTATGACTTTTTAAAACCAAGTTTTATATTGCTAATAGAATGTGGTTACAAAATGCAGGTGTCATTGGTCTGAATCACTCTTGGGAGTGGAGATTTTATTTTGGTTACATTTTGAGATATGTGTATTTACTTTTATATTAAAAACTTTTTTGTTTGGTTCCTTCATTATATGTGCGTATGATATGCAACACTATTTGAAAATTTATTGTGTATATCTTTCTGCCAAAATGGAAGACTTCACATTGATTTAATGTGAAAGCTGCATAGAATTTAGACTCTTCCCTAGGGACCTGTCCTATTCCCATTTAGATTGACAGATACCTTCCTGTTGTTCTCTGTTAAAATAGGCTCAGGGTCACAGTATAAATTTGAGAGTACTAAAGGGGTTTTTTTTTCTTCTCTTTGAAACTACTTCCACAGCACCTTAAAATGTCCTTGATGTTTAAGTGATTCTTTAGTACAGATGAGAGTTCCTGCTCCTAATAGCTGATAGTTTGATAGAGAAGAACAAGTTACTGTTCAATTATAGCACACCAAATACAGGCAGACTTCTGTTTCTATTTTTGACATCAAGAAATATTCCATAGATGTCCAAATGCAGGTGACAATTGAAGGAAAGGAAGAAATCGGATAGAAAGGAAAATAAAAACAACCTTTGGAATCTAATATCAGGGACCCAGAAGACACACACTGATGACTATTTTATGGCCTAAATAATAAATTTCCTCTCATTCGGCTAGTATGGGGAGTAATTTATGTAAGACTTGTTATTATATCAGTTTGTTGACTTTTTCCTCTCTTTTTTTCTTTCTTTATTCAACTTAATGATAGTTAAAGCCTTAGGGATGCTTTGAGTATCCTGCAGAAAGATTGGCTCTAGCTACCATGAGAGAAATGCAGATTTAAAACTCTGCATTCCTAAGATGATTGAAGCTCAGACCAGGTGGTTGTCATGTTAGTTGATTCAGTGCATAAAATATAAAAATGTCCTCATACAAACCAAATTATCAAACCTGAAAATAACGAGTAGTAGAAAGGTTTAAATGCCCTTTGGCCCTTTGTGAATTTAAAAAAAAAGGTAGAAATTATTTGACCTATTAAAATTCAGCTTGTACCTGGCATTCTCTGTGCTGCTGTCTGGAAGTAACAGTTCTCTGTGAAGTGGGTAGCTGCAAACCTGAAAATGAGAGGGTGTATTGTGGTAGGCAGTAGGGTCGAACTGGGAAGAAGTAGCTGTAGCTGGAGACGGGAGCGAGAATATGTGAGACCATCAACTCTGCAGACACCAAGGTCAGTGAAGAAGGGGGAGCAGATACTCCAGGTGCTGGAGCAGAGATTCCTTTGCAGCTCGTGGTGAAGGGTGTGAACAGTCCTCCCTCTGAGGAGGAAAGAATGGCAGAGACAATGTGTGATGAACATCATTCCCACTCTCTGTCCCCCTGTGCCACTGAGGGTGGAGGAGGTAGAGAAAATTGGGAGTAAAGTTACACCTTGGAAGGTGTTTTACAGTTTGGTTTTATTTCTCATTATCCTACTTGAATTTGGTTGGTAATAAATTAAACTAATTTCCCTGACTTGAGTTTGTTTTGCCTGTGACAATAATTGATGAGTGATCTCTCCCTGTCCTTATCTCAACCAACAAGCCTTTCAGTGTATTGTATCACCATGTCCCTCTGAGGAGGGGCATAATAGAGTGGCTTTAGTGGGCATTTGGAATCCAGCCTGGGTCAGTATACCACAGAGCATAAATCAAGTTCCTTTTATCGTGCCCTGAATCATTGTAGGGCTTTTGTGCACTCATCAAAGTTGGAGGTAAAGTATAAGTTATATACAAAGCTACAATTGGTAGGGAAGACTTTCCTCAGAGCTTGAAAAATCCATCCTCAAGCTAATTCTTGCAGCTTGATGAGAAGCATACTGCAGTTCCTGAGACTTTCAGACTCATTTGCAGGCTCTGATGAGTCTGTCCACAGCATTCTGCCTCTCGGGAAACAGTGGACCCAGTTAATGTGTCTTATGTTAGTCAGCTGAGCCGCATTAACTTTTCACACTAATCAAGCTTTATGGGTTAAAAACCCCATATACTGTGAATTCAGGCAAAGCAGAATTTTACAGCCTTGATTGCCAAATTTGGAAAAATCTGTAACATGAGGAAGTAAAATAATCAGTGTATCTTTAGGGTTTACCTGGGGGGAAATATGCTGCTTTGCATTGCTTAGGATTGTTGAGGCAAATCTTGGCCTTAGACCAAGATGCACAATTCAGCTGGTAGGTGCCTCTTTGTAGGATGCTAGACCTCACAGTGGCAGCCTAAAGCCAAACGTGTAAGGGAGGTTCTCACCTTGTGCCAGGCTGCTCTGGGCAGCAGGCATAGTGAGCATTTTCTATCAATTTGCCAGGGATGAGAGTTCCCCTGCCCTCGCCTTTTGGCACTTGTAACCTGTCTTGTGTTGCTTATCAGAAAATGCACAACTCTTCTCTTTTTGCTGACTTCTTTCAGATTATTACTGTGCCTCATTAGTCCATTTCTCTGGCTTCAGTGGCTTCCCTCTTGTCAGCTTTCCAAGACTGCTATCCTTCTTCTAAAATCAATAAGAGGATCAATTGTACAACCGTTTTCTTAATTTTACAGCCTGTACAATGTCCACAGCTTTCCATAGAAATCATGCAGGGTATGAATAATCCCAGCATCAAACATGACATTAGCTGTGCATTTAAACTCCATAACTTTTATTAGTTGCATACCTGTGTACACTTGTATGAAACACTGATTTTTCTAGTGTACAGGGCTAGTGTTTGATGCCCTTAATCACCTTGCCTTGTGTCTTTTAATTGTGAGGGCTAACACTCAGTAGTAGGTCTGTTCAGAGTTCAGTTCTGAGTAATATGGCAGACTTTAGTTTAAAAAAAAGTCTAGATCAATGCAAGAAAATCATCACTTTTCAGTTTTCTAAAGAAAACTCCTGGATTTCTGGAATGCAGTAGTTTCGAGGGGAGACAAGGAAACAACTTATCATACCTGGTGCCTGAGGATCAAAATACTCAAATTAATATTTTTTCTTCAAGCAGACCCTTTCCATAGAGTGAGTCCTTTAGCAATTAATTTATGTTATGCTTTTTCTTTCTGTTCATGTTTGAAATACATACTGTAGTGGAAGATAGACTATGACCTGTATGTGCTTTATTTTCTTGTTTCATAAAGGTATATTAAACCAATTCCTGATGTTCTTGAAGCATTGAGGTATTTTGCTGGTTTGGGCCTTTTGCTAAGTGCCAGGTAGCTTGGAAAGGTAGACATTAAGAAAGGAATTTGTCCAAATGCTGGAAAAAAAATATTTGTTAATGAATCTAATGAACCCATGGGTTGTAACTGGTGTGCATTTGAGGATAAACACTTTTTTTTCTTTAAAAGAAATTAAAATAAAAGCTCAGTTAAAAGTTTTGCTTGTTGTAGATTCAAGAGTAATAGCACACAGGACTGAATTTACATTTTACGTTTTCTCTCAGAGTTCAACATATAACTGAGTAAACAAAACATCTGGAAAAAAAAAAGGCAAATGAGACTATTTTCTGATAATGAATGTCAGCAAAGCACAGCCTGATTCCTTGTGATAGGGATTAATATATTTGCACTAATGTGCTTAAAAGGCAACTATTAGTTTCTAATAAATGTGAGAGATTTACTTTTTTAGCAGAGCTACTAAAATAATAATCATACATAATGGAGTACTTCACACAAGCTCAGGAAATTATATTCAGAGATTTAGCTAGGGAATTTGGTTCTGGGTTGAAAGATAACGCTCATTTCTATATACAAAAATTGTTTAGCTCATTAGCATACTTTTATTCTGCAGACACTGAAAAGCTTTAATGCCCCCCAAATTACTTAGATGTAACTTATTTTTATGAGTTATCAGGCACTAAAGATATAAATAACCTTATTATTCTCTCATAGCTAGTGCAATGCTGTTCCAGAACACCACTGTTGCACAATAGGAGGCATTTTAAAGGGTGGGTTTATTCCCCACATTAGTGTGCCACATTAGCTTGATTCTGAGATAATATGGTGACTGAAAGTGGATGTATTATTTTAAGGCATCTGGTGAAGTGCATACTTTTGCATTAAAACATTAAAATGTGTCTAATGGGCAGACACTATGTTTTTTGGAGTGAGACTTTTGATTCATAATGTAACACAGCACCAATGGAAGATTAGTCAAGTCGTTTTAATGAATAGAAAAACGTGGTCAGACCAAAATGTTCTACTTTCATGTTAGATACAATTTTCACTTGCTGACATCTATGAATAGATGTATGTGTATATGCACATAAATGTAGTGCCATTGGTGGTGGAAAACAACGGAGTTGAAGTTATGCTAAACTAATAAGAATGCAGACATTTGGGCTCTTACCTTGATTTTTAAAAAAACAACTGGGTGCCACCAACAGGTAGCAATACTAAGATTCATGTGGCTACACATGCAGTGCACTTTGAGAATTTCTTATAAATTGAAATTAACCTCTCCCTATTCTCCAAAGGAAGTCGTTACATGATGTAAAGAATACAGTATAGTATTAGACAGCAGAGATAAATATCAATGTATCAGCAACAGCATGGATTATTAATAACACCACAAAGAACTCTGTTCTCTGCAAAGCACTGATCTCTTCTCTCTGGTGACCTCTGACAGGACCCAAGGGAACCGCCTGAAGTTTTGTCAGGGAAGGTTTCAGTTAGACATTAGAAAAAGGTACTTCACCCAGAGGATGCTTGGGCCCTGGAACAGGCTCCCCAGAGAAACAGTCACAGCACCAAGTGTGTCTGAGTTCAAGAAGCATTTGAACAATGCTCTCAGGGGCATGCTGTGATTCTTGGGGATGTCCTGTGCAGGGCCAGGACTTGGACTCAGTGATCCTTGTGGATCTCTTCCAATTCAGGCTGAATTAGGCACTAAGGAATTCATTGTGAACTTTAGTTTAGCTCTGCTTGAAACTTTATGTTAATCAGTGTCAATGTATCAGATAAAAAGCAGAAACTGGAGAAACAGTGTTGAAATCAGTGTTTCTCCAGTTTCTGCATTTTTTTCTGATGCACTGAAAACAGTGTTGAATATAATTGCTGAATCAAGGGAACTTAGTGACAACTTTATAGTTGAGAAATTTCTGCTAAAAGTGATACTTTTTGTCTTTACTTAATATGATAGAAAAAACCAAAACCAACTTGGAACTAGAAAAATATGCTCTAAGGAGCTGCTAGCTGTTAATACCCAAACTGTACTGAGTGATAATACTCTTATGCCAGACTGATAAGCACCTGTACAAAAGATATAGATTGCCAGCTATATTAGTCTGGTAATCCTGATAAGTCCATAGTGAGGTCTATAACATCTGCTAGGGGCAAAAATGTATTCTGTAAGACTTGCCTACAATCTATATTTTCAGTCTATGCATGTCAATCAAATTATTTTGGGAACAGCTTTAGCTTTTCAAATAGAGAAAACGGCCTTGAAAAATTCCTTCAAATCCATGTCCCTATATCTAACTTTCAGCAGAGTAAAAGAGGAAGCTTCCTAGGTTGCAGCTATGAAGCTGACTAGAGCTTTCACAGTGGCCCTAGCTTGAAAGTGAAATTCAAAAAGTGTTTGAGCTAATCCTTCACTTTCTTATTTTTATTTTCACTCAAAAAAAGAAGCAACAACAGAGGAGTTGTCAGAAGCAACTGTGTCTTGTAAAACAGCAGTCACTTTGGATTATATTCTGTAATCATCATCACATGGTCAAAACGCATTCCTAAGGCTGCTCTAAAATGTTTTGCATAGTCTGGCTCAGTGACATTTACGTGGGAATACAAAGGTGATTTTTAAATTCAAGATGAGTTATAGATGGCTTAGACTTACACACAAACTGTATTTGTATTGAGTTCTTGCATTGCTTTATGAGTAGGAGTAAGGGCATTTCATACAAAGCTAATGAACTCTCAGTGTGCATTCAGGTGGGCCAAATACAAGTGATTATATACTTACACGAGAAATTTCAGCATGGGGAAAATTATTTCTTTTGTTGGTCACATATTTTATTCTCAGTGCCTAGTTCTGTTTGAAGAATGTGCATTAAATCTTGTTTAAGAATGTATGAGGTAGTTGATGTGCACGAGGCATCAAATGAATCTGTCGCAGCTGACTGGTGATAAGGTATAGTAACCAAGGGCTTGGCAAGTCTCTATTCACAAACTTCTTTGCAATCGATACTGTATTAATCATTTAGTCTGTGCTAATTTAAAATAGGTGTTCTTTCAGGGACTGCATCCAGCACAGTGAAATGTGATGTAGCATCAGCATTACTGTTATATTGGAAATGGGAAGTAAAACCAGGAAATTTTGATTTGGCCTCCTAGAGTGAACATGGTGTTTGTCTACCTGAGTGTAATTTATGCCTGGTAAACTGAACATATTTTGAGAGACACTTTTCCTGGGAAACGCCTTTCCTCAGGCCAGAAAAAAAAGAAAGATTATTCCAATAGCAGCACATGGCCAGTGCAGTCCTGACTGAATCCTACCACATAGGCTGTGACAGGAAGCAAGCATAACAGGATAAGGCTGTTCATTTTTTCTGTACAGTATTTCACTTGCTTGTCCCAGGCATTTGGTTTGTGCCGGTCTGGGTTTTCTTTTGGTTTGTTAATTGGAGGTTTGTTTCACATGAACACAAAAATTCACATAAATGAATTAGTTGAAGAAAGAGAAGGAACAAAAATGAGAGTGCACTTTTCCAGTACGATTTGTGTTAACAGACCATAATTTGGGAACTGAAGTCCATTGCTTTGCAATGCATTGTAAGAGAAATTACTTTATCATGGAAATGGAGGACTGCCTTTTGGATGACAAATGTTCTCTTGTGAGTGACCTTCTCCCACATCCTTTACTTCAAAGTTTAAAAGGCAAGAAGGTGTCAGTAGAGGTAGTAATTATTATAAATCTGGTCTCTGGAGGCTCTCATCTGTGTTTGTGTTTAATAAATTGGATTTTCTGCCTCTTTCAAAACAGTATTTGAAAGTCTTTTGTGGTTTGTTTTTTGTGGTTTTTTCCTCCTCTTTGTCCGATCCTGTCACAAGACAGATCTGTGGACTGCCCTGTTGGCTCCCAATGTTCTGCACAAAAGTAGAAGGCTGATGGAAATTAATCCCACTCTGTGGCCATATCTAAACAGACGTGACAAATAATTTTTCATTTCACTGTTTACCTTCAAGTCCTCTACATTTGGATCCATATAGCCCAGCCTGTTTTTGTAAACTTTTCCATCTCTTTTGGCTAAGTGATCTGCTGTAACTAACATCAAATTTTGTAGCTACTTGTACTAGTTTATCAGTCTCCAGTTAATAAAATTTGTGTTTGTAGAGAATCAGCATAAAAGCCTTCTATGAGAGCCTTCCTGACTGCTTTGAACAAATGCTTCTGGGAACCTTTTGATAATAGATTATGCTTCATTCTGTTTTTTTGTTACATACCTTAAATTATTGTTCTATATTGTAGCACTTGTGAAGTAGAGGCAGAGATCATGCAATGGTATGGCTTCAGCTGTTGTCCTGGAAATTTAAAAGGGCAGTAGGCCTGAAGATTTTCTTGTCACCATTGACAGCACAATAAAAATGTGTATCAAACTGATGCCTTTTAGAGAACTTACAGATCCGGTGATAGAGAAGGTGAATAATTTCCATTTTTGCTTCCCCTTTCGATAGAGGATGGCAAAAATGCTTGTCCACAGATATACTTAGAGAGAGCACGCAAAACAATCCACTAGCAGCTGTGTTAATCAGTGTGTTCCAGCAAGCTTAAATGAAGAGCTTGGTTGTGTAAGTTTGGCTTGAAGGATGATTTTCATGCATTGGTGCAATATCAACAGGAAGGGCAAGATTAAGGGAAATTAACTAAGCTGTAAGGAAATTTAGGCTTCTACGTTTCAGAAGCACACCCAGCCTAATTGTATATTCTTTCTTTAACTTAGGAGAGGGAAGAAAATCAAACTGAACTCTTCCAAGGAATAATTCATCATATAGCCTACTGTACGCTGAGTTGATGGAGTTTAAGAGTGCCAGTTGCCTCTGTTGGCAATAAGGGACTTCTGGAGGGCTAGCTCAGATGCAGACAGTGTGAACACCTCAGCTGGCCATTGATATTCTAATGTATTTTCTGGAGTTCATGATCCTGATGGTATAGCCTTTCCTATGTTCCTGTGTTTACATGTCAGGTGCATTCCAGGCAAATGAAATCATTCATTATTGCATTGCTTTGAAAGAAAACCACATTGCACTCTCAGCAACTGTGTCCATCTGTTTTATGGACTATTGTTTTACAGGTAAAATTGAATAACGAAATAGATATTACTGTATGAGATGCTTGTTCTAAGTCTGTCAAGCTTTTTTTTTTTTTTTTTCTGGAGGATTTCCTTTTAGTTCAAAAGAGTTTGTCAGAAGCTTGTTTTTTCATATTCTTATTGGAGCTGATCCAGTCCATATATCAGTCTGTCACCTCTGTGACGGTGAGTTGTAGTACCTGACATAAGACATTCCAACAAAGGCAGCAGATGTTCTTCAGAGTTCTGATCCAGATGTACAAAGATTATTTTGCTGAAGTTATTTAGAACACACTTACATACAGAGAGTCTGGTCACGACGGAAATTCTGTAACTCAATGGCACAGCTAGTTTCCAAATATGTTAGTTATTCAACAGAAATCTGTAACTTAGATGTTAATGTCATTTTATGTTTGCCATGAGCTTCCTCTCTGTACAGATTACAAGGATTTAGGTCAACAATGCCATAGAATTTTGTGGTTATTTAGATGGCAGCGATCTAGGTGCAAAGAATGTGGTTTAGCTGATATAAGCCACCTGGACATTTTTTGTGGCTGTTTACAAAAATTAAGCGGTCAATTTCTTGAAGAAAGTAGGAGCCAGTCTTTCATGTCTTCATGTGCACTTACATGTTATATACACTTAAAATTATATACCCCTGCTTATAGTTGGGAGCACTTTTAGGCAGACAGTTGCCCTAAAGCAAGCCCGTGGTTTATTTCTTTACAGCATATTCTGATTACAAACTGTGAAATTGTTCTGTCTTATTCAAATAATAGATATTGCTTATCTTCTCTAAGAGAACTTAGTTATTATTTTTTTTAAAAGAAAGCATAATCCAGGTTTAAATATAATTTATAAGTACAAAACTTGAAAAAAATAACAATCTAGGTTTATATTAATTTATGCAAACCTGTTTTGCATGACTTTTTGGGTTTAATGCTCTGGAAACTGAAGACTTCTCCTTAAAATTGTTTGAAGTCTGTGGAAGTGAGGATTTTCTTTCAAATTATCAAACACTTAATGAAATAACTCAAATCCCCAAAGCATATAGAATACTTGAATGTCAATATTTGCAATGAGATCTGTTTATAGACATACTGATACATTTGCTCGTCTGTATGCTTCACTTCTTAGAAAGCTTCTAAAACAGTCTGGCCTATACTTTAACCATTGAAAATGTAGTAGAATCCAAAACTGTGTAAAAAGTGCCCTTTTTGGCCAAACCCATCTCCCTGTTTGGACATGTTTGTGCCAGAGCAGATGTAGTGTGCAGCTGAACACTATTTACTGCATGGAAACATCCAGCTGATCAAAATGTCCGCACTGTGAACGCAATAATCCTTAATTTCTGTTTAGCTGAGATCCACCCTACCAGTGAATCTGATGAGAGGATTTAGTGTGAGTATTGAAGGGGAGATTTATTATCTTTAGAAAAATAGCAAGATACTGGTAGGAAGCTATTACTTGCAAAAATACGCTTTTAAGCCAGACCTCAAGAAAGACTTGTCATGGTAATGTTTTTGTGTAGACTTCCTGGATGTTTACAGAAGACTTGGCCATGGACATTGCATACTGGAAATAGTGTCCTATGCATTGCTAACATCAAGCTGTGAAGTGAAATTTTTCTTTTTTCCATTTTACTGATCTTGTTTCCATAACTTTGGGGCATAGAAAGGATGTGAAAATCTGTCTGCCTTTGTTGGACAGATATAATTTTTTATTAGAGGATGAAATTCTATGTACTACTTGCTTGCAATTGTCTCCTCCTAATTAGAATTGGTCTTTCATACAATCAAGAGCTTCATTCAAGTGTAGGTGGAAGGGAGTGTTGGCTTGATTGTCAAATGCTTCTGTGTTTATAGATGTGTTACGTGAAGTAAATACGAAAGGAAAAAAAATACTTTGATTGTATCTGAAAATGCAGTTATCACTGCCATAAGTGTGTGAATGTGAGAGGGAAGGGAGAATGATGGAAGGGTAGATTCAGAAGAAGAGAGAAATCATGAAATAAGTGTCAGAGAACTTCAGAAAATACTTTCCAAATATCTACAAAATAAACGAACAAAAAAACCCCATGAGAACAAAACATACACTGAATGACTCAAAATAGGTAGTAAATGTGTCATAATATAGAAAGAAAAAAGTTCCATATGCAGATAGCTTGCAATATAACTGTATTTTTGCTGTGAAAAAGTTTTACTAAAGTAATATTGCTGGGTTCCAGGGTGTACACTGCAGTACTGTGTCCAGAGGAAATAAAAACTTATATGTATAGGGATGCGTTTCCCTATCTTATAATTGCAATAAAACAACATATTGATGCCCTCAAAACACTGTTCATTTATTTTTTTTCCCTAAATGCTGTGTAAGAATATATTCTAGTTGAGGGTTTATGGGAAATAAATGCAATGCACTATATTGAAAATGGATTCCTAAGAAAGATCAATAAATGCTGTATGCAGCAGAATGAAGTTATCAAAATGCAAATATTTTAAACAAAACAAATTTAACAATTGCCAAGATAAGCTATTCCCTCAAAGCACACTGAAGACATTTTCTCGTTTACATAATGTAATTAAATTCAAGCCTGAAGAATTCAAATTCATCTCAAAGACGTTATTGGCAATGTGATTTAGTGTGGTGATAAGGATGAAAATGTAGCATGTCTGAAGGCCACAGGAGTTTTATAAAATTACATTTGAAAGCTGACGACAATTGTTTACAAGCATTCTTTTAAAACTACTCTATAGTGTCATAATGAACAGACCTTTCCATTATTAGCAGCACAATTCTGTTCTTGAGACAATTTGGGTCAAGTTCACCCCAATGTAACTTCCATAGTCTTACAATAGCTATACTAGGAGAAAATGACCCAGTTTGGTCTTGTGAACAGTGTAAGGAAAATGTGAGTCAGTACCATTTTGTGTATATTCTTTCAACATTAAGAGAGATTAGTACAGCTTTTACATACACTTTCTTAGTTGAATTTTTTTGTTCATAGGATGGGGGATGTTGTGAGATGAATGATGCCCTAGAGCCAAGAGCTCCAGGGGTCCAGCCTTTTTTCTGTCTCTAACTAATCTCTCTTATTATATTTTAAACTCACATTCCATCTGCAAAATGGGGATATACTGTTTCCCATCTTACAAGATCAGCTAGTTGAAACTGCAACAGCTCTTGCAAAAATATTAATATTGTATCTTAAACGCTAATGTCCTTTGATCCTTTTGTATTATTAGTGCCTCAAATCTGGTAAATTACGACTTCATCAGTCAGGATATAGAAAGATTAATTCTGTGAAGCTTATCTTGGCACTGATCAGGGGGACATCTCAAAAGGTGCCAATGTTTTGCTGTTGATGAGTGAGGGTCATTTACCTTGCTGTGTTGAAAGGGTTTCTAGCTAGGATTAAAAAGGGAGAAAACTATTTGAATAGTGATGCTTCCTATTGGAGAAGCTTTACAGTCAAACTGCTCCACTTTAAAGGATTTATTTGTTCTATAAGAATGTCATGGTGTGACCCCAGAATGACAGTGAAGTGGTATTTATAGTATTTAGCCAGTCATCAGAAATGACTAATTATCCCTCTCTTGGAATGTACAGGCTTTGATGACTCATGTAATATGCTCTCATTATCTCACAATTTAGTTTCTCAGATGCACTCAAAAATATGTATGTATGTGTAGTAGTAGTAGTGCTTAATATCTGCCTTTCTTAAAATTCCATAAATTTTCAGGTAAAAACTATTGTAACTTCCATGATGTCCCCCTTCGAAGTAATAGGTGTTCCTTGTTCAGTCAGTCAGCATTTGTCATTTTACAAAATCTTCTGGCAGGCTTGAATACACATAAGTCAAGGAAGAAAGATCAAAGGCTAATCCATTAGTAGCCTCTCAGATCTGACCTTCCCTTAGAAAATATGCAATGAAAAGTTTAAAGTGACTCTTTACAAAATGGCAAAAGACTGTAGCAGAAAAATTATGAAATACATAGTATGAGCAACAGCAGGACCAAACTACCAGTTTCTCAACTGGAAAATCTGATTAAATAGTCACATAATGCATAAAGAACAATCTGTTTCTTTGAGTTTGCTATTTGTCTGTTGCTAGGTACTACTTTATGTAACAACCCTGAAACTACTCATCATAAAATACTACCTGAAAGCCTTTAAACTATGCTCCTCTGTGATTATTGTTGCTTCAAACTTATCTGAATTTCACATTTTCTGGATTTTATATTGAAAAATCATCTAATTCCAATGACAAGTCAATTTGTTTTTTAAAATTTTTTTTTCCTTTTAAAAAGTAACAATGTATTTTGCCTCCCTCCACTGTGGCATCTAAGAATAAGTCACACACACCATTTTATTATTTATAAAAAAAAAAGCTATTAGCCAGAACCTATCCACCACTTTTTTGACAATTTTTCTCAGTCAGGAATTGTATTTAAATAGTGAGCTTGCATTTTTATCCATAGAAAAAAACCCTAGTAACCTAATAGATAGGTTACATGGGTGTTGCACAGTTGTCAGGGACCATTTTAATTGTCTTGAATCAGACCAAGGCATTTTCTTTCGGCTTCCCTATCCCTCGTGATCCAATGACATAAGTAACCTGTCCTTAAGATGATCTTTTACTGTTTGACCTGGGGGAGTCTTTATTTTAAACATTCATTGCATCAGACAGAAGATGATAAAATCACAAGCTTATTAAACTATTCACCAGGTGTATAGGAGATAGTTGTCCAACTTCCTGCAATGAATGGACGAGGACAGGTGATGAGAGGTAAAGTACATACTATGGAACTGTGGATAGTAACCCTTGCGTAAGGGGGACAGGGTTTGTGTAGCCTGCAGAATTGCTGGCTAACCTCCAGCTGGAGGTAATCTGCCCATCTCTCAGGTGGCTCCAGGGGACTTCCACCCAGTAAATGACTCTCTCAGTGTACCTTGCCTAAAACCATGGTTCACTTTTATTCTTACTCTATGCTTTCATTGGCATATTTAATGAAGATGGGGAAACCAGAGATTTATAACCTGACTAGAACAGTTACGAGGCCCAGAAGACAGAGGAGTAGCCAGTCATGACATTTTTTATGCCCAGCAGCAAGGAGCATGAACCCACTGGGACTTTGCTAAGAACAATTCCTAACATTTATCATACTGTAACCAGCTAAAATTTTGAGCATTATAATTTAACTTCTGCCTCATTCTAATCAAATGTCTCTGGCATACTGAATAGCAAGTAAAAAATAATACAATAGAGTGCAAATTTTATCACTCTTAATTCTAAAATTTGATTGGCTTCATATTCAATGATGAAAGACATGTCTCCTTGCTGAGGAGGAATGAGAAAGAAAGAAGGGGAAACTGGAATTCTAGTGTGCCTGTTGACCTGTGCAGCAAGTTAATTATACACCTGAGAAACCATCTAGCATTGCCATGTTACACTGCATGCATTTGTGTGTGCACATGGCTGAATATAAATATGTGTGCATATGAGTGTGAGTATCTGCTTTATGCAACACTGCAGTACTCATGCTCAGTACTTCCTGAGTTTGTTCTTTAAGTCATTGGCTTTAAAGGATGCAAATGAAGATGAAGCATGGCCCAGTGGATTTTAATGTATAGACAGTTACTCTTGGTAAAAATAATTACTTAATTAAATGCTCTGGTGGACAGTGATTAAGGAAGGAAGTGGTAGATAAGTAAGGAAAAGTGTATCGGTACAAAAAGTCTCAACAACTTATAGAACATATATTTACTGGGATAAAGCAGGCACTGCAGACTTCTGCATTAAATGGTTTTACTAAAGCCTATTTCTTACACTGTTTTCCATGAAAGCTGTTCTGTCAGGGATGCAGTTTTCCATTGCACAAAACTAAACTGCCAAATCAATGCAACCCACAGGTGAATTAGAAGTCACTTTTGCATTACAATCAACTCTGTCTGAGCAGTCAGAACATAAGTGTTCATGAAATGACACTTTCTTTATATCCAGAGAAAGCAGAGGATCTGCAGAAGTGAGAGTAGCAGTCCAGTATATCATCATGCATCTGCATGAAAAACTCATCTTCTGCTCTGCTATCTGCAGACCCTTCAAAGTGCTGAGCAGAGGTACAGACCCCTACAACCCTATAGCCAGCTTTTATTCCTTTAATACTTCTAGTCTGTTATGATACTGGCATTGTTATGATACTGGCATAACACAGTCCTTCTGTACAAGATGAATCCACAGACAGTCAGTATGCTTGTAATAGTTGTAATAGTTGTCTGCTGCTATGGAGTCTGGAGAGATATGGGTGGAGCTTTCCAACCTAGCTGAAATTCTTTCAGTAGGAATGCTTTGAAGGAATATGACGTGAAGCTATGAGCTTCACCTTCACCTGTTGTATACTGTTCTTCTATTTAGTGCGGAGAAGAAAAAAATTCTATGGTGTAAGGACTCAGTCCAGTATTTACTGTGTCTATATATATATGTTTAGGCACCTAGAGGAACTAGGCTTATTTTAAGAAGTACTGAGCAGGAAACTGACTTAAAAAAATCAAGTCACTGAGTTATCTAAAAATAGGCACAGCACTCTATTTAGGATGCTACATTTCAAAATTATTAATTTCCTAATTATATTGGCATAAACTGAAAAATATTTGTCTTGAGATGGACTCTGAAAAGTGCATGTTGAAGAGGGGCTTGGCATTGGGATACAGTCTTTTTGTTCAGCTGAGGGAAACAGAATTGCTTATAGACTGCTATTAGGGCAGGGTGTTTTCAAACCTGATAATTAAATTCAGAGGTATGGCAGATCAAAAGGAATCTGTAGAGGAAAAAGATGTAACAAGAAAGTCAGAAACAGATACAGACAGCAGTTTTTTGCTATACATGTCGTTCTGAATTAGAGTGGCAGAAGTTTCTGTCAATATGATCAAAAGGTAGGAACAGAGATGAAAATGCTCCTTTTTCTGTTAATTATTATGAACCAGGCGGGAATGTATTTGAACACTATTGGCAGAATGCTAAAAAGCAGTTATTCCCCCTACCCCGACCCTCCCCAACCCCAGGAGAAGAGTACTGGAGCATTTGTAATTTAAAGGAAAGAAATTGATTCTGGATGATTTTGACTTCTTTTTTTCCTGTTCACTATTAACACTAAATGACTATATAATCTAACAGCTACTTTGTGACATGTTCCCATTTTTTTCTCAAAGGTAAGCATAGATGACATAAATTAACCTGCAGGGATTTTAGTATGCCATGGTTATTGTAGGATCCCAGGCTAGTCATTTAGGGGTGGTACATTCCTCTGTGCCCAACATTTTTGAGACAGACACTTTTGATCTTTGGTTTTTTTGCATAGAATGAAATATTGAGGCACTGCAGGGTCATTTAAGAGCCCAGGAAATTTTCCCAAGCACTAAGGAAGCTAATTTATAGTTAATTCCTTAGGAGATAATTCAATTCTTCTTATATAAATTTCATGCTGGTTTCACTTGCAGGTGTTTCTCATGTTCTGTTCTAAAGTGCTACTTAGTGTTGCTGAGCACAGTTGGTAGTTGCTGTGATGATCCCAGATGGAGCTGAATTTCAATGGGTATGAGTGGTCTGCAGGGGTCCCAGATTTTGTAAGCGGTTTGGAAGCTTTGGCTGGGATTCAGCTCACAATTTTCAGAGTATGTATAGTTACATAAGTGTGTGTATAGTTATTTACGAGCGAATTAGGTGTCTAAACTCCCCTTTTGATTGGTGGAATTCGAGTCAATACAGTTAATGGGGCTTGGAGAACTACTAGGCCAGCCAAAGTTGGTGCCTACTTCCAGGCATAATAAATAACTCTTTGGACTGTGTTGACTACATCAATTTGATCTTCTTTGAATGAGATGGGAAATTAGACATTCAGATCACAGGTAGGCACCCACACAGGCACGTAAAAACTTAAATGTCAGTCTCTGAGTCAAATCCCACCTACAGTGAGTTATCGCTTATATTTACACATGAACAGGCCAATCAAATTCAATATTGCTGTGAATAAAACCAATGCAAATTTCTCAAAACAATCTCATAAAAAGTTGAATGCTGTGCTGTAACTCGTCCTTTTATACCCTCAAATTAGTGCCTTTTCTGCCACCATTTTGTCTCCTCCCCTTTTTGCATGGCAAAATTGCAGTTTAGTCACCTTTGCCTAGAATTTCCTTTGATAGAGTTCAAATAGGATTAGGAATTTAAAAAAAATAGGGTAGGAATTCAAACACATCAATTGTGTTTTCTATGAGATTCGTTTAACTGTTTTATAGCCATTGGAGATGAAATTTCTCCCACCTAACTGTAACAGACTAAAAGTTTATCATCTAACCTAAGTTAAATATTGATACCCTTCTGCGAGTCGGTGGAATGAAAGAAGTACGTGCAGAGAGGGACTGATCTTCTACTTCTCAGATTACAATTTAGCATGGGATGAGTTGGCCCAAGAGGCAACTCTAGCACTGTCTTTTTAGGTAGTGAAAGCCTTGATATGCCTTGAACTCCTTGAACTCCTGCCTGTTCTGAGTTCTAAATGTGGTGCTGGCACCTTGAAATCACTTTGGGTGCTGCTGCAAAGTATCTCAGCTCTCCAAAGCAGGAGAGAAGTTGTAGTGCTGTGCAGCTGGCAGTGTTTGTGTCCCTTCCTGGCTGAAGGTCTATGCTCCAGCCTTGCTCCCGTCGATCAATTGATCCAGTATAAACACCAAGCTGCTTTGCACCTAACTCACATTGGGACTGCATGTGCCAGCATTTCCCTCTTGTCATTATGTATTTAAACCACAGTTCATTGCCTTCATAATTACTGGGAAACAAAATCATACTGCACTACTATGTTGGTTTTGTTTTGGGGTTTTTTTTTTCTTTTTAAAAAATAGATATATATTGTATCATGAAAATGAAGGAGTGTTATTTCATGCTTGCATCTTGAAATATTTTCATTTAGGCACTTAAATGTATAGAAATGAATTTTTAAATATATATATTCTATAGAAGCACAGAGAATATGAATTTTACATATTTTGTGTTTGAAGATACTATATTTCTTAAAGGATAATTAGGAGCAGAACTGTTTTGGAAGAAATAAAGCTAGAAAGGCTTGGGAAGACAATTGATGTTTCCTTAAATAACTAGAGGTCCCCAGATGACTGAAAAAAAAAGTAATTTCATGTTCAGAAAATGGCAAACTTTAGCTAAAAGCCGTAACTGGTTCAGCCACAAAATTGGGACAGCAACCAGAATTAAGAAGCAACTTGGAACAAAATTATACAGGAGGAACCAAATACTGACCAATATAAATTAAAAGTAAGAAGTATGGAAAATTTATAGGGAAAGTCAGAAACAAGAATGAAAAATCTGTGATTGGCAAGGCAAAGGGCAATCAAAAGGTTTTAGTGCATTAATAGCAAAAGTCCTAATCATATAAGCCACTAGATGGAGATAGTAAGATTGTTACGAGTGATTTCAAAGAGCCATAACTGTTTAAAAAAATACTTATTCTGTATTTTCAAAAATGCTTGATGAAGTCTCCACATCATGACTGTGCTGAGGCACTTTCCAAAAGGCCTGGAAGAAAGAAAGGAAGATGCAAAGCAGCAGCTTCTTGGACTTAAAACTATTTAATTCAATAGTCCTGTATGACTTTCACATGAGGATACTAAATGACCTGTTGAAGAAATCCCTGGTTGAAGGAAAAAAAAACCCAACACATCAAAACCAACCAAACAACAATCCCCTACCAAAAAGGCCCCACCCCAAACAAAAACCAAACACTTCTACCCCAGAAGATAACTGATACTTATGCAATAATTGCTTTGCTAGGATTTCAAGCAAAACTAAATGATCTCTAATTAATAATGCAATAAATTGTAGTTATTTTAATCAAACATAGTTAAAACAGACAGTATAAGTAGATGATTTTACTATATAATATCTAGTTTTGTTACTTGAGACTTATCATTTGATTGATCAAAATGATTACAGAAATGATGGAAGTGCATAGTTTTGGCCACTTGATGGTACAGTCCGAAATGCAAAATGCAGCCATTCATCAGTGAACAGATGCATCCTGTAAATCAGGCCACAAAAATAAAAGAATCCTGAGTGTGAAATCTGTACAAAACTTCTTAATACAATATCTGGAATTATAAATTTATAAATTATGAGGATACAGTGCCTGGATTTGGTGTGACTCTTACAAGGTATGTTGCAAAATTGTAGAGAGTGTCAGAAAGATGGACAAAAAAAATGAAAGTAACTAATTCGCTCACCTCACAAAAGATAGTGTTGGATTGTTGACATGTGATATGCTCAAAACCATACACATTAGATAAATTGTACTGAAAGCAGTGCAGAAATAAAATTACAAGGGAAAGA
>NW_008662375.1:97372-137355 GCF_000695815.1 Acanthisitta chloris
GTTGGACTTCTTGTTGCTATCAGTTGTACTTTTAATTCTTTGATTGAAAAAGAAGTAGACGCTGTGTAGGGGTATGTTTGAAAATATATTTGACATGGACTCAGACAAACTTCTCAGCATTGTCTTTTGCTTTTAAGGCAATATTTCTATATCAAATTATTTTCAATACATATAGTCAAAGAAGCTTCTGCACCAGTTATGTATTCATTCACGTTCATTAACTTAAATCTTGTCCCATGCTTAGGAACAGCAGATGACAGGAGTGAGCATTTAGTAAAACAATTAGCAGCAATAGTCCCTGGAATGTGGGTTTGGTTTTATGTTGGCAGCATTCTGTTTGTTTGTTTAATAACTATCCATATCTATGTGAAGGAAATTCAGAAAAATATGACATTTAAATTGCCACCATGTCATCTGTGTTCAAATTACAAATACCAGAAGTACTAGCTTTAAGCTTAGAAAAACATATTGTTCTATACATATTTCTTAAGCCATGTATATAGAAAATTCCAGTTATTTAAAAAAACAGCACTGTAAGTGCTGTTATAGAACTGATAAAGTCTGCCTGGCAAAGATTTGTAAAGGCTCTTGGAATCAAAAGTGAGTCTGTTTATGTCTTGAAAACGCTTTTATAGGAGGTTCTGGTTAGCCATTTCCAATAGAGAATGGAGCACTTGATCAGATAGCAGCTAAACTAATGAAAAGCATCATGGAAGTGACAGGAAGATTAATTAAGTTCCTCCAGTTGTATTCACGTGTGGTGGTACAGAGTTCCTTCGGGTACTGCTGCAGTTAAATGGTATTCATGGTGACAAATATTGCACATTTCCAGAACTGACACTTCTGAGTCAAGGGTAAAAAACACATTTGGTAGTTCTAGCCAGTGGAGAACATACAAAACCAAAGATGAGGATCTGTGGTTGTTTAAAATATACAAATGTAACTTGCTCCTTCCCTTCTTATCCTTTAGCATAACCTCAGGAGATTAGTAGTCAATCACAAAATCTGAATTATTGTGTAGTATGTCTTAAACTATTTCAGATGGCTTCAAAATAAAAGCAAACCAAGCTTCTAGCTGATGTACTTAGTATATTTGATTTGAGGCATAAAATATGTGCACTTGGAAACACTTTCAATTCTTTTGGAGACTTACAAAACTGTGGCTTGTTTGCCGCTCTTTATATCTGCACTGTAGTACTAATAGGAATGAAACAACTTGTGTACAGAAATTTCCACATTATGTGGGAGTTCTAGTTCCACTTTACCTTCAGGAATCTTTAGTTTTGGGGTGCTTCTGGTGAATTAGTATGTCAAGTGTGAGTTGGATTTTGTTCTCCCATATTATTTTCAGAAATGCATTTTTCAATAATAAATTTTCATTCTTAACAGCTGTCTCTGTACAGTAGACAAAATTTATTTTAGGAAAATCTGGAAAACTTTCAAATGTATGAGATCTTTTAACCTACTACACATGATGTATAGACATGAAATGTTGTGTCACTAGGGTATTTTGCTGCCTATTATTACATTTCTGCCAGCAAAGAGTTCCTCGATGTGCTTCTCTGCATTTGCAAGAAAAAGTTTGTGGTCAGCCTCAATAACTGAAATTCATCAAAGCCAACTGGTAAGAGTCTGGGTATAAATCTAATATTAGTTGCCTCCTGAGAGAGGTCAAGACTGGAAGAGAGTTTTCCAGGAATCCTAGGGAATTAACTGGGTGCATTAATATTAAATATTAATTAGTCTCTGCAGCAGACATGCCTGTGAGTGGCTCTAATACTTACTATGGAGGCATTGTGTAAATCAGTGGATAGATAAAAATCAGTAAAAAGCACAGAATAGCAGAGCTAGTTCATGAAGTGGCCCTCTGGCTCTGGACCAAGTCAGGTGTGCGGAGTAACCTGTAGCTTTCACAGCTCCAGGGAAATGTAGGGTGTGTGCTGTACTTCTGGGCCATGTGTACTATCAGCTTGCTTTTTGTTTATTCAGAGGAGGTGATGGTTTATGGGTTGTTCTGTGTTTCAAAAATCTGCCCTTTGTGGCAAAACCTTTACCAAGGTGAGGAAGGGCAGAAGAACTCAAGGGGGATATGCTGTTGTGAAACAAAGAGGCAGGTTATTGGAAAAGAAGGTTTCAGGGAGTAGAAGTTAATTTTGTTATTAAAAATATGGGTGAGGGGTAGCAGGTTTAGCAGAAGGTAATTTTTTTCTTAGATTTATGCTACTGCTGAATAACAAGGATTCGAGGTTTTTGTTTTTATAGGTGAACTATGCATGAAAATATGATAATTTTGCAGTTGACCTGCATCCGTAGCACAGTTAAGTGCTGGTTAGCCTGTGCCGGCTTGTTGGTGACTGGGAGTTTGCACCATGGGCTGACATCATGGACTAATTTGCTCGTTTATTCTGCATGATCCTGCACGCCCAGGCTGAGTCTACTCAAATCTCCAGACACACATAAGTATGTGGTGCTCCTGACTGTGTTTCTCTACAGCTGTTTTCAGCAGAATCCTCAATGCTTGAGTTAAAACACCAGCCATTTGGGATTGCAATTACTAAACTAAACCTTGCTTTCACTGACAGTGGCAATATCACACTCAGGGAATAAAATTTATTATTTGTTCTTTGCTTGAAACTATACTTCGTTTTGCAGCTTATTAATGTTGTACGTGTGTAAATGGAAGCAGAGGTTGTCATGCAGTATGTCAATTTGGGCTGTGAAAGCTTTCCAGGAGATGTGTAAATGAAAGCAGAGGTTGTCATGCAGTATGTGAATTTGGGCTGTGAAAGCTTTCCAGGAGAGACCACCAGTGATTTTTCCCTCCTACCTTGCATTTTTTTCTGTAGTTGAAATGCAAAGAACTTACAATTCTTGTTTTGGTTTCTCTTTGGCAACTTTCACTGTCATAATCAGTGAGATGCAGTTAGGAAGGAGGTGGTCCAGCTTGTTTTGCCTTCTACAGGGCACAATAAAATTGGAGTTAACATTCAAAACCAAGTAGTGGAGAACATGTCAGTTTATGTGGTGCTTTGCTGTTTACGCTTCCTGAGAATCTGATCTGCCATCAGACACCACCAAATTGGTAGAGGTATTGTAACACAACAGGCATTTCAAGAAGGGGTGTTTAAAAGCAGCATGGTTGTTGCCTGACCTCTAATGGTACATCTACACAGACATGAGTCATCTATACCCAGGCCCTCAGCTGACCAGCTGATGGCACAAATCAGCAAGGCATATTGGCTTGGAGGAATGTCAAGACTACAGTTAGACTAGATCTCACAGGGTTTGACACCTGGCAGAATGACCCTGAGCGTTCTTTCTCTGATAAGGTAAACGCAGCTTAACAGGCAAATGCTGTGCCTGGGCGCAGACTGTCTTAAAGGACGTCACGCAGTGCCTCTGCAAAAGCACTTCAGAGCTGGAAAAGGAGCTGAAGGATTTCACAGTGAATTGATTCTCTGAGCTTTTACCCTCAGTGAAGGGAGAGGAGGGAATTCTTGTGCTGCAGAAGGCTCCTAATAGTAGCTTAGACCTACTGCTCAGAGAACATTAGAGAGGCTCAGCTGAGATATTTTAAACCAGTCTTTGAGGATGGTATTTTCCCCTATAGTGTGGTGTCCTTCCCTGTATGGGAGAAGTGAATGAGCATTGCAATGATGAAATAAAGGAAAGGAAGGTGCTGTGAATACCCTCTGTTACTTGTTGTCCACACTGTCTAGTTAAAATACAGGCCATGATTTCTAGACAACTGCTCTTCTCTCTTTTTTTTTTTTCCTAGGGGTTTTTAGATAGCATTTATTCAGCTTCTCTTCTCTCTTTTTTTTTTTTCTAGGGGTTTTTAGATAGCATTTATTCACTGTGTTTTAGGATTTTCTCAGCTTATGCTGCTGTTGGTCAGCTTGAACAGCAAAAGCAGTCTTCATCTTCCTCCCTCATGCACTCTGGCCTCAAGGTGTGCTCCTGCACTGTGTGCTTTCTAATTGTGAAGCAAAGCTTATTTTGGAGTTTGTCTATGTAGTGTGTATCTCTCATTTCAGGCTTGCCTCTTCCTAGGGGCAATTAGAATAAGCAAGGGCACTGAGAAAGGCTAGGCATCAGAAATGGGTAGCAGTGGGACTGCCAGTGAGGGACAGGACTGAAATTCATGCCCCAGTTCCCACCAGCAGTGTTTCATCTCAGTAACATTCATACAGGTAGCATGAAACCTCGTGAGAGCAATGCTGCGGAGGACTCTTGCTGCGAGATGCATAGCGGCAGTGTACACCAGGGCTCTTAACTCTGCTGCGGCAATTGGAGCATTCCTTGGCTGCTGTGCTGGTGCAATAATTTTGCCCGAAGTGATTGGACCTCATGAAATAGTAGTTATTGTGTGGTGGTTTTACAAATAAGAAGTAGAGATTTAAATGAATTATACCTGTCATCCTCTTTCCTGTAGAATGAAAGCGTTCATCCCATTAGATCCTATTATAATGAAATAAACGCTTCAGCACGCTGTCCATTATTTTTTACCTTTATTTAGTGTAAGTGTATTATCAGTGATACATGCCAGACTGACAGCAGGAAACCAATGCCCTTTATTGATTCATTGAAGAGACATAATATGTGTGTAAATACAGACCGCATTGTCTTCACCACACTGCCACACCGGTGTGTGTCAGATCCATCCCGAGGCAGTATGTGTAGATGGTGGAGGGTATTTCAGGATTTCTTTGGTCTTTCTTCCTCTGAAGCTGCTATTAGTTTGTATAGCACCAGGGACTGTGTGGGGACCTATTTACAACAAACTTGGGACCACTCTGTTTGCCACAGAACAATAAAACAGCTACCAGCTGCTAATGACTTATCAACCTGGGCCAGAAAGCAACCAGAGACCTGGAGGGTGAAAGGTTGTAAACTCCATTACAAATCCTTGTTGTTCTGTATCTCCTGTCCTCACACTTTCTTATTAATACAAAGAAATTGTAGTTTTAAAAATCAGTTCAGCTGTATTGAAACTGAACTGCCTATTTGTCTGTTGCTTTTTAAAAATAGAAACAGACTGAGCTTTATCCAACATTCAGATTTAAATCATTTATTGGAATGGAACTATTGATTTTAAAAAAAAAACGGTCCTAGGGGGACATGATCCTGCAAAGTGCCAAGCATCTTTATGTTCTGTTGAAGTTGGGATATTGGGGCACCCAGGGCTTCTCCTGGAACCTGTCCTTCAAATAAAAATGCACTAACAATATACACTTTGTCTTTTCCATCTATTATGTAATTGAGCATGTTATGTCACTAAACATGTTTGCTGCCAAAAAAAAAAAAATAAAAAAAAATTAAAAATAAAACCCCTGTACGATTTTAGAAGGTGTTTTTTTTTTTTTTCCCCCAAGCCAGAGTCAGGTTAACCAGAACATGTTGTTGCTCGCCCGTTAAAGTAAAGATCTGTTTGTAGTACTCTTAGTCCTGATGTCACAGGCACAGCAAGGACATCAGAAGGAGGAGTCAGATTACAGTAAGAATGGGCAGTGCAGCATGCAGCCGGAGTAGACGCTAAATCAGACAGGGATTGTATCAGGGATAAGACTGCCTGCAAAGCGCTCATCCTGAGGAGGCACACTGCTCGCTCACGCTTCTCGTGCTGGGAAATTTCCACATAATGTAGAATGAAAAAGCTCTGTTTTACATGTCAGCCCTGTGCAGGAGCTAATGCTGAATACACAGCGGTGGGATCCTGACTGCATGATTAATGAGAAACATAATGTATTTTGGTAAGTGTTAACCGTGATGTAATTCTGCTTCTGCTCACATTATCAATAGGAGTGATTATTACAGATTTCGGATTCAAGAACATTGCGTGCTGGCACGCACCTGAAACTGACAACTGGGGAATCCTGTCGGCTGTGCAATTTGAAAGGATTCCATTGTCTGGGAAATTTTCTGTTTGAGTGGGCTACTGCGTAGTTTGAGCGGTTTGAAAAACAGGCTAGATAAGAGGAACCCATCCTAGGTTTGTTTTAAATGAACTTGTGTTTCATCTGCCGAGAGGGGATGAGAAATGCTTGTGAGGCATGGGAAGTTTTAGACGAACTTAACGTAATGGACGAGCTGCTGCTGCTCTGTCTCTGGTGGGGAGGCACAGTGAGCCTCAGTATTTCATTCAGCTTTTAGTTTGGAGAATTCAAAGGTACAAAGGCGAAACAATGCTTTATTTGCAGTGGTGCGATTGCCGAGTACTCTGCATTATGCAGATCACCAGTGTGGGGTTGGCTCCTGGCATGCCACAAAATGCATGTTGTTTTAAGCCTTCAGGGTTCTCGGAGCTGTTAAATATTTGTACAGAGTTTAGTTTTATTGCTTGATGGAAATCTTCCTTAGGCTTACAGCTGAGCTGGCTGCATACCCTAAAAACATGCTGGAGTGTAAAGCTATCTCTAAGCATTATAGTGCTGCAGTACTGGGCTGGGATGTACAATTGCAATATCATGCTGCACGTTAGTGCTGTTAAAGAGGAAAAAAGGAGAATTTGGTGGTGTGATGGAAAAATGCTATTCTTCACTGCTTGAAATCTCATCTAGCCTCAGTGTTAATTTATAGCTGCATAATACTTAGAATGAACACAGAGCAGGGAGTTGGAGGATTTCTGGGACATTCAGCAGCTTTCTCAGTTGCATTAAATATTGAATCGGGAGTTCACTTCAAGCTTTACGAGAACTTTTGTAATATTCTGAGCCCTGTCACAAAAGCACTATGCTTTGTGCCCTGTTAAGCATTATTTTCTTATTTTCATAAAATGAGAGATCTCGGGGTGGCTGTGAGTGTGTGTGTGTGATTTGCCTTTAACAGTGAAACACATCAATTATGAAAGCAGATTGACTTTGATGTAAACTGTCCTAACAGAAAAAAATATAAATTGGATGACTAGTCAGGACTGTTCAATGTTCTTTTCAAAGATAAATTTGAAATGTTTTAGCTTTACTACATTTTCCAAAACTGAGAAAGAATAGGCAAGCATTATGGTTTTAGGTTTGAGTAATTTGGATTAAGCCTCTAAACCATTAAAAATGTCTGTTAGGTTAATTTGCTGCTCATTTCTTTTGGGTTATTTTTCTACCTTTAACGGCACTGCAAGTGCAAGATGGGTATGTATTTTATTTTATTTTATTTTCAGTCAGTTTTGCTTGTGTGACTAGGATTAGAAGTTGCAGTTTTCTGAAGTTATACATCTAGGATATTGGGTATATGTTAGCTGCATGGCAGTTAATTTTATAATTTTTTTCCCTGTCTATAATTTTCAGAAAAATTTAATGGTGATCAAACTTTGGTGTTACTATGAAAAAAGAAAAATCGCTGTTTCATGTGCTTATCCATTTGCTGGCGTGACACTAATTTTTAAATGGAACAAACTGCATTGTGCTTTCTCTCTGCTTTGTAGGAAATTTCACTTCTGAGAGCAGAGCTGAAAGTTTCTGCTAGGCAGGTTCTCTGTTGGCTGTGTTCAGTCTGAAGTTTCCTTTAATATTAAGTTTTAAATGAACGCCCTCGTTTCTGTCTTTTGCGTAACAAAGCATGAGCTGATGTGGGATAATGTTTACCTGTGGTTATTCTGGGTGTTTTCTTGCTCTGTCTGTGAGAAACCAGAACATCTGTAATCTCACCTGTCCCTGTTATAACACATTGCATAAAACAGTATTGCACAAGCCGGATGAAAGCTTGACTGTGTACATTTCGCACCTACTTTGACTTCAAATTGCTATGGCCATCACATAGACAATATTGAAATTTAATTTATTCCTCAGAAAATAATATTAAGAATTCTGTGGGGAGTTTTTTTGTGGGTTTTGTTTTAATCTGTGCATGCTCCTATTGGGCCATACAAGTATAGAAAGGGAAGAAAAAGAAAGCATTTCTGTAGGTTTGCATGCATCTTGCTTGCTTTTCTGGGTCTTCTTGCCTAACTGCTGCTGATGTGAGGTGGCATAGTGGGAATGCATCTGTATAGCATTAAAGTTGAAATAAATACTGAAATAATTACCATGAAAACTAGGACCTAACCCTCTGAAAGTATTACTTTTATAGAGCAAGTGTTAATGGGTGAAGTGAGTTTCTTAACCATTAGAGAGAAAAGTTGCTAAATTCAGCAATAGGTCATTGTGTTTCTCTCTCTCTTGAAAGCTGTAGCCTCCAAGAAGATATTCTACCATTCTATTGCATTCTGCTCTCTATATTGTACTGCTGAGCTGAGCCTTCAAATAATTAAACTCATTGTGACCCTTTTAAATGCATAAGCCTTTCTTTTACATTGCAACAGAATTTTGATGGAATCGTTTCAAGAACTGATAATTTGCACTCACCACGCTGTGCTTTTTAGTTTGTTGTTCTGTCACCGTGGATACATTTGTTACTTATTGTATTGATTTTGCATTCATCTTTTCAAGTTGAACAGAAATATGGAATTGTAATAATAATAGTAATAAAAATCCTACAAAATTATGTGCTGTGTTTATGGAGTAAGTCAAAAGCCAATGAAAATAATACATTACTGTTAAGTGTTTTCATAGGGAGACGTTTTGCACTTAAGAACATACATACCTACCCCAAAGCAACTTTTGCCTGTATTTATCACCAAGTTAATAATTCAGCACGAGAAAAAGTCAGCTGTGACCATTCTCAGCAGTTCCAAGAGGAGAAATGTGGGTGGCTGTCAGTGCCACAGTGCTGATATTGCACAGTGATAATGAGGAGCCTCCCCTAGTCCTTCTCAACACGAGGGCTCTGCTGTGGCTAAAGGTCATAACTGGGTGCTGCATCTCTACCTTAAAAGGTCCCACTGGCCTCTGTTGCCTTGACTCAGCCGCCTCACCATGACTGCGCCTTCCTTGGCCTGGCAGAGGACGCAGCCATGGAAGCTGTGGCTCGCTCTGTGAGCGCGGTGGGCCCCGTGGCTGCCCCTCAGGCTGGGTGGCAGGTCTGCTGAGGTCAGGTGGAAAGTATTCTTCGTGAGGGGAAGGGGGAGAGCTTTTGGTGTGTCACGCACCCGCGCTGTACACCGCGGTCATCAAACCCGAGGAAACGCTGCAGTGATATTGCAGTTATGGGACAGTGAGCACAGGTCCCCAGGGCTCAGTAAACCCTGACTGGAATAGAGAGCGAAGCCGATCCTCCGCCCCCACTGCCAAAATCACTGCCCCGTGTGCCCCCATACTTTGCCATTACTGAAGCAGTACAACTCTAAAAAGAGCTAAAACTAAAATTTACAATGAAAAGGGAGGGGGTAAAACAGGGAGCTGTGTACCTTTCCTTTTTTTCCCTTCTTTTTCCTCTCTACCCCCTCCTCTGAACCTGTTACTGTTTTAAGCAACTTCTGTCCACATCATACAGGAAATTAATATATTGGGGTAAAAATTAATATGCTATGGGATAAAATAGAAAGTTAAGGGGAACAAAGAAACAATTTTTGCCTGAAAATGCCATCACATTTCTGTTTACATTGTTGCTGTTTTCATTTTCAGTGGTTTTTTTCAGTCAATGTTGTAAAGTGTAGTAATTCATCTGCATACATACTACTATTCTGAGTATCACTTTTTATTTCTGGAACACTTTCTTGTTGAAGAGATTCATGCTGGATGAGTCATGGAAGAAAAAATACCCCCCCACCCCCCAAATCTCACCACCTCTTTAAAGAAAACACAAATTGTACAAACCAAACAACCTACTGCTGAAACAGTAATGAAAATATTTGGTTGTTACTGGTTTGTTTTTTAGGAGGTTATATTTCCTTCTAGGTTAGATACTGTGAAGGCCTTTAGTACCGTTTCTGTCTGTCTTCATTTAAGACAGGATGAATCGGTGATGATAAGGCTGGGCTTTAATAATTTTTTGAGAAGCATACATACTGGATTAATAGCTCTGTTTTGTCACCAGCCATCTGCAATAAGAAAGTGTAGTTAGTATATAATGGATGCTGTGTGTGACAAAAGAATTTAGCTGAGCAAGCCAATGTATAGGATCTTGAAAACTGCAGGAGCCTGATGTTTATACTTGGAACATTACAGCCTCCTGGGCAGTGAAGTTCATATCTTGAAGTACTGAATAATCATTAATGCATGTATACATAATAAAAAAATCCCATTTGAACTTTCAGAAACTGCTTTGTGCCAGATTGTACCCTTTTAGTTTGTTACAGCAATTGTTCATTTAAAATGCTTCCAAATATATCCAGTATGTTGCCATAAATAAAGGGTGATTTTACCATTTCACAGACCAAAAAAACTCATTCCCAGTGTTACCTTTCTTGTGGGTGGCAGAATTGCTCCCAAACCAAAATCGGAATCAATGGTTTCCTGCTTCATTAGAGAAGATTAGATCAGAGTTGCTTCAGCTGAAGGTGCTTTAACAGAAAGTGTGTGCATGCTCACATGCTCACGTGAATGTGTGTCTGTACATATTTTAACTGGCATGACTGCAGAATCTAATCCTACTTCCCTTCCTAACAAATGAACTAAAATTTAAGAAGAAAGTGGATTTTTAACATTTTCATTATGACTTCATGCTTCTGTCCTTTTTCACGGTTGTCTTTTTTCCTAAAAGGTAATTAATATCAATTATTTTAATAGCATTTTAAAATAATGAGGGCCTTTGACTGTAGAATTATATCACTCATATGGCTTCTACCTCTCTGTGCCTGTGTACAAATATCCTTCTGTGTTATTTTGATTTTGTTTCATAAGCTAATGGCAATTCTAGAAATTCTTGCAATTACAAAAATGTTAATCGGGTTATAGGAATCCTTTCAAAGCTTTTGCCTCTTATTTCTCTAGAGAAGATGGTGGTGCTTGAAAAAGAAGAAATATATTTGGACTGGGAAAAGGAAATATTTCAATTTGCTATTAGATCATGAAAAGTTCTTGAAATACAATAGAGGTCATAAGGGCTTCAGTTTTTAAAAAGGGGTTATTACATGTAATATACTGCAAAGATTAGTTTTGCAGCTGAAATTGCATAGATGATTGGTAACATTCAGAGAAAATGCAGCAAAAGAGGTAGGCTAGAAATACCAAAGCCTGAAGTGTCCAAGATTGCACTTGAATTGAATTGCTAGGGATGAAAGTGAGAAGAAGCTTTGCTCTATTGTAGAGCTAAGTCATTATACAGCAAAGCCACCTTCTGTAGGTCAGCCTGTATTCTCAGTTATTTTAGCAACACATTTTTGGGAAGTCTGCTTAGGGTGAAAAATACAATACATGAAGCTTCATTATTGGCATGCTCATATATTTAGACCTCCTTGCCCATTTTGTTGACCACTTCTTTCAACTCATCAGTCTGATGCTCATGTACATGTTCCCCTTAACCAAATTTTATTTTATGTGTACACATGCACCATAAAGAGTTTCTGCAATCATAAGCATAGCATGACATCTTAAAGTAGTTGGCGTGGGCCTGGATCAAATGCGAAATAAGAAAATGCAACTCTGATTTGAAATTGGAATTGTAAGGGAGATTCTTATCAAAGTTCAATTACTATATACCCTTGCTTCTTGTTAACATTTATGATAATACAGTTCTGTCTCTTATGATGCTTAGAATTCATTTAAAATTTCTTTAGGTTTGGAGCAAGAAGACATCTTGAGTCCTTATCTAGTGTATTTAAACAAAACAAAAGCACTTGTTCTCTCCACGTTTTTTCTTTCCTTTCTCCTCCCTCCTCCCCCACGTATTTCTGCTTTGGCAAAGGTTACATCTCTTTAAAAAAGCTGGGGTTAGTTCAATCTATTTCTGTTTTTAATAGCTCAGATAGCTGGCTGAACCAGTTGTTTGGAAATCATGGGAAATTCTTTCATCACTGTGGGACTGGGTCCTGACTATTACGAAGCCAACTAATTTACTTGGTTTTATAGTCCCTGCAGATTTCAGAATTTAAAACCATAATGTACCACTTGCTTTTCAAGTAAAGCTTGAAAAGCTCCTGGGGTTTGGTAATGTATAGTATCTTCATCTCTGAAGCAGTTACAGGAGATAAAGAAATGAGATTGACTGGGAGTGTCTGCTAACTCTGGGTATGGTTGTTTGAAATTTTAGCATATGCTCAGCATCTCAAAGGGCTTTGGCTCATTTGGTAATTTTTATACCGTGTGTTGTTTACGTTTTCTGTTTATTACAATGCAAAACAGCAGTCTCTTCCCCAGTTCTCTGCATCAGAAAACAAGGTAGAGCCTAAAAAGTGGGTTTATGTTAGAAAACTGCCTGTGAATATTAAAACTGGTTTCTTCTAAGTCCAAAAGGAAAAAAAACAGACTTAATTTACTGTTTGGTTATTACTTCATAGTTGTTCTCTTATTTACTTTTATACTGTAATTGAAAAAGCAGATGGACAATTCATTCAAAGGAAAGCCATGAAAATTTTCTCAGCTTCTTTTGTTCTTGTTGACCTTGTTTACTCAGTTTGTTTACTATGGAGTGTAGTAAGTTATGAAGATGGAGGGAGATAATGGCCGTGTTTTCCAATACTGTTACCCATTGTTGTGCTAGGGATCAATATTGGATAAAAAAGAAAAAAATAAAAGTCAAAAACACAGAACCTTGACAAGATCTGCAATTGTGAATGCAAAAGGAAGGAGCAGGTGGGGAGGAAGCCAGTCTTGGCACCACGAGGAATATCAGTGCTCTTTTGCTAAGCCAAGTCATTTTTCAGTAGTGACCTGAGGGTCTACTGTCTCTATAGTGCAATGTTTAGTAAATTAGGTTTTGTTTGCTGGTATTTACCTGTGATAGCAAATCCACTCATCTCCTGTCAAAACTAGCAATGTATCAGGTTCATTCAGTTTGCGAGATATGTGACTACTATGTAGCAAGCACACCGTTCCTCTTTTTCTATTATTACTGTTAAGTTGTGCTGCTCTGAGCAACAAATTTTTCAACAGTGTAAGTTGCATGACTTGTCTGTTTTTAGGTAGCACAGAAAAGAAACCCCAAACTTTGCAGACATACATAAAACTTCACATAACTATTTAACTTTTCAATTCCTGTGTTTGTAAAGGAGAAATTCTAACAACTCAGGCTATAAAATGTTGTGTATGCATTTGTAATGATGTATTTAAATCCTTTCCTTTTTTGTCTCCTTCTGACTGAGGGTGTGGTGGCCACATGAATACAGGTACTGTAAAGCCACTGCAGTGTATTATTACTAGTATCCTTATATGCATTTAGCACTCAAGACATGATGCAATCATTAACAAACATTTGTCTTGCCAATAGTGACCATAGTCTGTCTACCTTGTAAAACTGATTATTTAGTCCTCCTCTCCACATGCAGTGCTAGGGCAGTTGCACTAGCCTCTTAATAACACATTTAGTTTGTGTTGATTTAAATTTTAGTAGCCCTGAATACTTGGAAATTGCATTGGTCTAAATGGTACAATTTTTCTCCCTCCATTCACTCTTCTTTAAGGAAGGTTTGGAATTATTTATTTTCTTTTTCACTTGGGTTGAGGTAAAAGTTTTTGTTATGTTTATACATTCCCAGTGGTTTTCCTTCCTCCCCCCCCAATAATTTGCAGTATTTTTATAGAGCATAAAATATATCTTCTTACATCTGAACAGCTGACAAACCTACTCAATGCTAATTAGCAGCCCACCACTTGGGTTCTTGTGGACATCTGAAATCTCTTTGGATACAACTTAATAGAAGTACAGTGCCTTGCAGAAAGGCATATCTATGGTCAGATCCATGTATATGAGTCGAGTATCTTTCATATTAACATTTAGCTCTATACACTCTAACAGTGCATACAGTAGGTTACCCTCCCAATACATGCAGGTTTTCAAGGTTAAAAGAATCACTGGCCTTAAACAGGGACATTACTACACATAAATAGCCCACACAGATATGCTCTTCCGCATGAATGAACTTAGCAAATGTAATAAACATTGAAAGGCTGAAAACACATTTAAAAAAAAGTCAAAGCAACGCTTGAAGTCTCTCTAGCAATGTAGATACAATCAAAATGTGATTGTGGAAAACCTTAGAGTGTGTGAAATGTATATAAACTGCTGGCAGAGAAAGGCAGGCAGGCAGCAGGTAAAGCACAGTGGTGTGCTGGTGCTGCAGCAAAATGGTACTGGCAGAACCACCCTTCACAAGGACCCCAAGGACCAAACAAAACTGCTCTGTTTTGCCACGGTGACTAACTTGAAGCAGAATTGTCATCCCATGCTATCATCAGGACACAGGACAAAAAAAATATTTAAATAGCCTGAAATTGACCTTTCGAAAGCAATGAATGTTGATGCCACATATCACTGTGGACACCCAGACAACTCTACAGATTTTAGGAAGATAATACAGATGTGTAGAACATTAATCTATTTTTACTGCTTATTCCCCCATGCCTTGATTTTTTTTTTTAAACCTAAATATATCCAAGGGATTCAATGTAGTGATGAAAAATAAAACGTAACTCTCAGGTAGACAGTTTTGATGATACTTAGCATTGAAAAAACATTAACAATTAATGCTCCTAAAATATCCCTCAGTTTATTCTAACAATGTTCATGTGATTTGTATAAGCTTTTTGTGCATTTCTAGTGGGAAGATTTCTTCACGGGAATATTCACAAAGATAACAATTGTGGGTTATATTACTTTATTGTAATTTATTGAAGGAGTTTTTATGTTAAAAGCTATACCAGCACATTTTCAGCAACACAAAGCTCACTTTAGATTCATCTGGAAACAGTAATAGTGCCATCTTGCCTCAGTATATAGTCAAATGAATTATGAATATTGTATATCCAATATCTGTTTGAGAGATTCCAGCTGAGCCAATATCTTCCAAATCACAAAGATAAGAAGAAATAATGGTAATTATAAATTATTAGCCCTTTCTAGAAGCTCACAGCAATAGATGACTAATGCTGTTAGAGATTGTTTAGAATAATAGGTAAGTTAGTCTTTTAAGAAATCCTTGCAAGGTATCCGTGATGGGCAGATTTCCAGTTTTGCAGGTTCTATCTATGTAGCCAACTTCAGTTCTAGTAAATAACTGTAGGGAGCTGATTTTTGTAGTATATTAGTTGAGGTAATATTGATGCTTTGTCTAAAAGAAGTTGGGCAGCTTTCAAAATCTGTTGATATAGTATATGTATGGCAACTGCTAACGGGTACTCCTGCAAGTTCAAGAATCTTTCAACAAAAATTGAGCTGTCCTCACTGATACCATTTTTACTCAGTCATATCTGTTCTTCATGGTAAAGGAGGAAGTTTTCCAAAAGTAATTATTATTTGTAATGAACTGTGGAAAGTCTTGGACTGTGCTAATAGATTTGCTCGAACTCAATTTCATTTACTGGACCTCACATGCTGAGAAACTTCCATGGCCCCCAGTAAAGTAAGAGTTTCAGCTGTGCTGACAATATTAAACTAGACCTAGTCTAATTAAGGTGACTGTCAAATAATTTGTAACAGTTGTGTTTAATATCTCTAATAATTACAAATGTGAATGAAATGCATTTTAAAATCTTAAATTGATCATCAGCAGTGTAGTCAAATTTTGGCAGCCAGTTGGGCAGCAGGTCTGGGGAATGGAGTATGCTGGCATGCCCAGCAGCATAGCCAACATGTCTGGAAGTACAACAGGAAGGACTTACCCATTGGTGTTGCAGGTCCTGTTTAAACAGTTGTTCTCTGTATCTTTGCCAGAAGGGGCACTGAATGTGATGATAATATGAGGTTGGACAGTTGATTAATTTGAATTGCATTGGCCTTCTTTGGTGAGCCCCACGTAGGGGAAGATGCACCTGCATGAGAGAATGCAATGCTAGAGGAGCTCTACACACCTGCTGGGGAAGACTCCCTCAGTTCACTTGTCTACCTGAGCTTTGATGGTTTCCATAGAAAGGCTCAGGAATCAACAAGCAATGAAATTATCCTGTTTTTTTTGGTTTTCAGGAAGTGATTTAAAGCCACCAACCTCTTTTCCATAAGCTAGCAAGCAGCTCTCAGCTTCAAACAAATATAGTCATTATTTCTCTTATTAATTTCCATTGCCAAGTCATCAATGCCAATAATGATAATATGAAATTCTTAGGTCAGCTGTACTATTTAGTTCTATACACTCCTAAGTCCATAGCAATTCCCATTCTTATTTAAAAATACAAAACCAAACTACCTCCTTTCCAGAGGGCAACCTCTTCAGTGACTTGTTGAACTGGGATACTTTTTTTGTCTCATTAAGGCACATTATTGGCAATATCATTCAAGAGATCAGGACAGTTCAATGAATAGTTCAGTAATTTATGGTGATTCTTCTTCAGTTAACAGATTCTACACTAGTTCAGCAGAAGAGCAGCAGTAAGGAAAATCTGAGGTTCATTCTCTTCCCCACATCTCCCAAACCTACCCCACCACCCTGCTAGCAGAGGAGGCTTTACATTTTTCTTAGAACATCATCTTATACATCTCTGTTGAAGTTTATGACTGCAAATCATACCAAGCTATCATTTCTGTGGGTTTGTAGCTCAGCCAGAAAAAGCTGCATGTGGGAGAAGCTCATTTCTATTCTGCAAGATTTTAACGTTTGCAGTTGTGTGCCTGGAGCTGCTGAATGAACGTGTATTAAAATTGTATATGGGTGATAGTTTCTAGTGACAAGGAAACTGTAATTTGTAATTAGAATACAGGTTTGACTTTTGCATTTGTCATTTCGGAAAGGCCAAATAACATTATACTGTTATAATAAACAGCAAATTTGAAATTTCTAGTGAATTTTAGGGGGAAAGAGATAAAATCTTGAACTAAATCATGTCTAGTAAGAAGCCATGGCCCATGGAGTTAAAGCAAGAGCAATAACTTAAGAAAATATTCTCAGAAATGGATTTCCTTAAAAAAAAGAAAGGACTTTGTGTCCCTTCAGGTGATTATGTGCATCTACTGCTTAACATGTTGGTATTTTAAAGTGTGTGGTAGCCATCTAAGAACTTGCTGATGCCACCTTTTCCTAGCTTTCAGTGAGTAGAAAGAATCCTGAAATCATGTGAGCTGGCAAATGTAACACAAGGGACTTTCCAGTTGTAGTCTTTCGGGCTTTTTCTTGGGGTTTTTCTCTTCTTTTTTTTTCTTTTTTTTTTTTTTTTTTTTTTTTTTTTTTTTTTTTGGTTTGGTTTGGGTTGCTTTTTTTTTTTTTTGGATTTGGATTTGTTTTTATTTTAAATTGGGCTAAACCAAACTTGCTTACATCTGCAGAGGAAGTTGTAGGGAAGCAATGAAGGATTTTTTCGAGGCAAGACAGGGATGTTCTAGTGGGAATCAAGTTCTCAACTTATACTTGCAAGAGCAAGTCACCTTTTCACTTCAAGCTATCAGACACTGAACTATACTGACTTTCTCTGTCTGTTTTTGCTGTTCTTGGGTTTTCACCAGTCTTGGTAGTCTGAGTTTATCAATTTAGTACTAGAACAGGCTTGGTCTTGGTAATGCTTTCAGTAGAATGTGTCAAACAATGCACAGTGGGGCAACCTAAATGTGAACTCTGTATTACTTTGTGTCCCTGTTGCAATGTTATTCTACATGCAATTTTAAGCATTTCATAAGAGTTCTGTTAATACAGTTTATGCTTGACCTCTGACAGATTTATTTCACTTTTACTGCTTTTGGAACTGTAAGTACTCATGTAGCTGAACACCTGAGTCATTTGATGTGTTTTGTGAACTTAAATGGTCAACTAAATGAGAAATAAAATGTAGGGTTTTTTTCACATGTGGTAGTAACAGAATCTACATAGCAACATGTGTGTGTTCTCAACCTATTTTAAGTATAATTTAGCTGTCTGAAGAGTCTAATAAAGAAATACTAACATTCCCCATTTAAATTTTATCTTTATTTAGACAAGATTGCCATATAATCTCCGCAAGTCCAAGTGAAGCAAAATAGACAGAAATAGAGGTTTGCAGAATCTTTTCTCAGATAATAAATCTTTCTGCAATGCATAAACAAAGGCAACATATTTGTGAGGCGACAGATACTCTGTGTCCAACTTAGAGGAGCAGAAGCAGATACCTAGACACAAGGATTGTGCCAGCATCCACAGTTTGGGGCTGAAGAAGTGTATACAGATCTTACATTTGGTCATGGTCTGGCCCACATTGCTGAAATTTTCCCAGCATTTCAGGTTATACACCCAAAACACTCTGCTGTGAATCAGGTGATTTGTGTTTAGTTGCAACTCCAGATCTGTAAAACTGGCTTGAGCTTAAGCTTTGGAATGCAAGCCTTATATAGGCAAGCTGTGTTTGGTTTCAGGTTTCTTAGAGGTTTGCATGCAAAATTGCCTCATTACTTCAACTGATACCTCCAATTAAACTGATTCAGTGTTCTGAAGTAGTTGTCCTTTAGTATTACTGCTCAAACTAATACTCAATGTAACTCACCTTAAGCCACTGGAATTATATGGAGAGAAAGGCATCTTTTTTCAACACACTGTCTTTTTAAGTAAATTTATGGGAGTTTTTTAACACCATTTCTAGATGCAAGAAGTATGTTGTTGTTGTTAGAATCATCCTTATTTTTTACAATGATGTGAGATAATAAAGACAAGATGGAAGTATTTGTGCATCTTTGGCAATATGCCTAGAGTACCTTCATTTTGGTCTTAAAGGTCTGTTCCAGCCTTGATTCTGTGATTCTATCAGGCATTGGAATAGGTTGTCCATGGAGGTGGTGGAGTCAACATACCTGGAGATGTTTAAGATGTGTCTGGATCTGGTGCTGGGTGATACGGTTTAGTGGTTTAGAGGTTACACTGGTAGTGCTAGGTGGATGATTGGACTTGGTTAGCTTAAAGGTCTCTTCCAACCTTGATGATTCTTTGATTTTCATCTGATTTTTATAGTTTCATCATAGATTTGTCTTCTTATGGGGTGTATCTTGTAATTTTGGGATTGGTTTTATTTTTAAAGAAAGCAGCACCAAATTCTGGATTATGCAAACAAATTCTCTTTTATATGGTTGTATGGGTCAAGTATTTGGGGTTTTGATTCATCCTTCAAATTGAGCACATTTTAATTCTTTTTTAGTAGAATAGCAATTCTCTTTGTTTAAAACTCATTGTTATTAAACATTTTGAATGTTTAGTCAGATAGATTCATGCAAATGAGATGGACTCGACTTCTACATGGAAGAATTAAGAAATAATTAACTTTTCTGACATCATTTCACTGATGTGAGGGATTGGAATTGTTAAATATGTGCAAAAGTGTTTGTAGGATTGAGGTTTGTCTGTGGCTTAGCAAATCCTTGCATTTCTGTAGCAGTCTGACAATTGATTGGCTCTCTTCGCTGGTTTAATATAATTTCATTTTCTTGGAAATGTATAGTAAGATTACCTCTTATGGAAAGCAAAGATGATTACAGTATGTGAGGCTCCTTTCACTCCTTGGCTGTAGAGTGGGAGGATTGGAGGAGGGATCCAACTTGTCAACACATGATTCCATTGAAGGCTCTTTGTGCTAGCATTGTCCTCTTAGTTTCTCAGATATTCTAAAGTTCTTTTGATAAGATTAATATACCAAATTTATGACTATTCAAAGGGGTTAGGTTTTGTAGTGGGGGTGACTTGCTCATCTTGAGTAATGTAAACATATTGAGAAATTAATTGAAGCACTTGATATGCAATTCAATTAGATAAATGATTGTTGCCTAAACTGAGGAGATTACTTTTCTATTTTAATGCAAAAAATAATAAAGATATCAGGAACATGTAAACTTATGTGCTGCAAAGAAAACAAATGATGATTACAAATTCATTCTGAATAGTAAAAGCAGTGATGCAATGACTTAACATGGTTATATATATATAACATACACAATAACATCCGTAATTATAATAGATAGACTTAACATGATGAAGCTGCTTGATCCTGATCCTTCTGATTTACATGGATTATCAGAAAAGTCTGTACAGGAATTTTTCTGCTCTTGAAAGTGTATTCGATTCTATCATGGTTGCAAGGCCTGGTAGAAATGCCTTTCAAAACCAACATTTTCTTTAGTATCTCTCAAATAACTGTGTAATGCAGCAGAATCAAAGTTAGTTCTTCCATTTTGTTTTGTCTTTCTAGCAGAGACAGGCTTAAAAATAAAATAAAACATGTCAACTGAGACATTTTTTCCTGTGGAGTGAGTTTTACTGTGTTATGCCCAAGGCATGATTTTTCCGAGCACCTTAGGAAAGAAGTAGATGAAAAACAGTCATTGAATGGAATAAACTGAAATTTTTGAAGTAGGTTGTTTTTATACTAGGCCTGTTTCTAGATATATTTACAGCTAGTTTAAGAAATGCTGAATTCTATAACATTAATAACTGTGAAGGAGAAATTGGTGAATTTCTAACCTGAGTTCGTGATACACACAAAGTGAAATTTTAATAGCTCTGCAGGGCTATAAGTAAATATTTGAGCAGGGTGAGATTATATGAGCAAGAAGGGAGCCCCTAAATAGTTATTTAAAAGTTTTATTTCCTGTGTTTAGTTCCTGGGACAAGGGCTATAACATTTTAAGATGCCTTGATAGTGGACCAGAACATAGCTTGACTGACTGAAGAGCAAGCCAGGAAAGGTACTATTACTTGAGCTTTTATCATATATTTTTTTTCTTTAGGAAGGGCTTCAGGCTGTTCCTGACCTACGTAAAAATTCAGATGAATAGTATTTTTCCCTTCAACTGTGCCTTGCCATCCCTAGCCAGCAATGAAATCTGCACATCTGTATGCAGACCATTTCTTCCCACCTTTTACATAAACCACCCTGGGGGTGGTGGTTTTGACTGTTGAGTTTTTGTTGGTTTTTTCTTTTATAAATTTGCCCATATCAAATGGTAACCAAAGATACAGAAGATACCATCCCGAACCTTCTGTTTACTGCTACAAGCTATGTGGTCGACTCAGGAAACTTTATACAAAATCTGTTTCAGAACCTATGAAAATGTCTTTAGTTTTTTCATGGTGTAAAAGCTCTGAATAGAGTGAATACATGTGGATTTATCATGGAATAATTTTATGTCACATGATAGTAAAACACTCTTAAGGAACGCCTGGATAGGCTACATAAAAGCTGAAAAATCATAACTAATTTCATATAGCTTAAAGAAATATGAACATGTTATTGGGTTAGGTTTGCAAATTTTTTTTGGCCAATAGTTTATATAATACTTTCTATTAATATTATTATTAGGGTTTTTTTACAGAAGACTCTTATGTGCACTTGTGTAAATGCAACTGGAGTTTAATCAATAGAATTATCCACCAACAAGCACAATTTATATGAGCCAGGGGCAGGGATTCCCATTCATTAAATCTGTGGAGGACAAGCCTTTATCTATTTCCATAGATGCAGCCTGGAGCATCCAACATGTCATGGATTAGATAAATTGGGCTTGACATGCCTGTGTTTCCGGAAAATAGGACAAAAATTTCTTTTGTCCTTTGTGTCTTGTCTGCTAAAGCAATAGTTCTTTTCACCCACCTATAGAGGATGACAGGAGATAATTTTACTTGTTTGAAAAACTTTTGTTAAATTCCAGGCATGTTTTACATAGAGATATAAAAGATGGACCTGCCAGCATTTTCACAAATATCAAGAGAAGGACAGTCAGGACTAGTAAATGCCACATATTCCAGCTTTCAGAGCATTTGCCTAAGTCAGCTCCATCAGGTGTAAGCTTGCCAAAACTGAAGTTTCCATAGCCCTTTTTTTATAAATAGCCATTTTGTTAGAACTTCTCCGCTGTAAAAGAATGTATTCACTTCCCCAGAAAAACACTAGCCCTGAAGTCAAGGGATTCTTGTGGACTGCTGGAAACCCAAGCTAAATTCCTTCGTGAAGTGAATACACATTTACACGAAACTAAACTGCTCCAAAATGAGATTATTGTGCAAGTCTCCCCAGTTAGGCAACAGCCCAAGTATTGGGACATTTCCCTGAGGCATTAAGCACTTACAGAGCAGGCTCCAATATGGTCCTTTGATTAAAATATAGATCTTTTGAAACTTTCATAAGGATTTGCTTCCATAAGTAGGTGTGAGATTGTAACTTACATAGATCTGCACAGGAGATAAATTATGGTGGAACTTTGCAACACAGAAAAAAAAGTTAAATTTTTCACTGTTTTGTCTCTCTCTCCACAAACAATTGCATCTTAAAGCAAGGCATCAGCCAAAAGAGCATAGAAGAATAGTTATGATTAGTTATCCATAACTTTGTGATTGCAGTGGCATGTGCAAGCCCAAAGCCTGATTCAAGGGAGACAGGATTATTATTTCCTACTGGCATAAAACATGGTTTCAAACTGGTTCTTTATGACAGAGAACAAAGAGACAGCTTTATAAAACTGAATTCAATGTAGTCTGTTTTGTCACGTCTTCTCTGTTGCAGAAGGGTCATGGCTGGGATCCGCTGGTGAGAATGAAGGTAGCCTGCTTGTGCAGTGGAGCATTTAGATGTTCAGAGAGCCAGTCAAACTGTTATTTCAAGCCCTTGTGCCTTTGGAATCTGTACTTTCTTTTTTTTTTTCCTTTTCTGATTTTTAACAGCTTAAAATGTTAATCAAGTATGGGGTTTTTATGGAGTCTTACTGAGAACCAGATTTTGGAGACTCTGAGCTCTGGTGCTTTAGTCTGCCATCACAGACACCGTGAGGAGCTCAACGTGCCATAAAACATTTGCAGGACCATCTTTCATTGGCCTCTGTAACAGTCTTCTCTGCTCTGATTTGTAGGGAGTTTGCTGCAGCTTCACAGCATTGGTATAAGTGGGGCAATGCTCTTACAGAGCACTGCATAAAATGCATGCATGTGATCTTTGTCATAGACAGAAAAAAAGTGTTTACTTCACTAGTACTAATGAAATTATCTTGTATACCTTTATCTGCTGTATTTTATCGTGTGGGTTTTTTCTTACACTTCTTGAATATGGAGACCTACCAATCCTTGTATAACTTTATCTGCTGTATTGTATCGTGTGAGTTTTTTCTTGCACTTCTTGAATATGGAGACCTACCAATTTATGGAGTAGCTATTTTCTTGATTGTAACTGCATATGGAAGCACAATCCCACAGTTTTTTGATGGAAATAAAAACATTTCTTCATCAGGCTGTATAGTGAGTTGAAACCTAGAAACTATTTTCCAGCATCACTTTCCCATCATTTCTTCATGCTGGAAGGCTGCTATCTTGTTTGTGTGCATGCTTTTGTTTTCTGTGCAGTGCTCAACTTGCCATATTGCAATTGCTGTAATTAACCTTAGACTTTTGGCAATGGGGCAAGAAAACAACATCTGATTTCACACCTCCATAAGACAGTGTGATGTAAGCTGACCTCCACTGCTTAATGCTGAAGGGAATGACTCTAATCTGATCTTCAAGTACTCAGGTAGTACTTAGCAGAAGATAGGAAGCTTTTTCTTTCTGGAGAGTACATTTGGCTTTTCTTTTCTTTTCTTTTCTTTTCTTTTCTTTTCTTTTCTTTTCTTTTCTTTTCTTTTCTTTTCTTTTCTTTTCTTTTCTTTTCTTTTCTTTTCTTTTCTTTTCTTTTCTTTTCTTTTCTTTTCTTTTCTTTTCTTTTCTTTTCTTTTCTTTTCTTTTCTTTTCTTTTCTTTTCTTTTCTTTTCTTTTCTTTTCTTTTCTTTTCTTTTCTTTTCTTTTCTTTTCTTTTCTTTTCTTTTCTTTTCTTTTCTTTTGATGAATATCCAAAATATAGTTATTGCTGGACACAGTACATGTGTGCTTTGAGATGGCATAAACTTCTCTTCTAGTAAGGTTCAAACTTAACAGTTAGCTAAACATTTTATTCCTCTCTTCCCCTGTCTCTGCTGTGACAGCAGACTGCCAAGCACTGTTTTTCCTTTGCTTCTCCATACAAAGCATGGGTTGCCTGGTAGGATAACTTCAGTTTTGCATCAACTTCTTTTTCCAGAAAGTCTGTCACAGAGCCTCAGGCTCCTGCTTTTTGCACAAACAGCTCTATCTCCTGAGGACTGAACTGGTTTCATTTCATAAAAGTATAGTAGAAGTTTTATTTAAAGTAATGGGTTGGGGTTTAGAGACAATTGGGCCATGTGATCTAATAGGGTTGTTTTTTTCTAGTTTCACACTCTGACAAAGAAAGATACTCATATTTGCTGTTTGGTTTATTTTTAAGAACTTCAGATATTTCATTCAGAGTGAGAAATAAAGTATTTTATTGGTGAGATAAGTTCCTGCGCCAAATAACTTGAAGTGGTTTTAATTTCCAGATATTTCATTCAGAGTGAGAAATTAAGTATTTTATTGGTGGGATAAGTTCCTGAGCCAAATAACTTGAAGTGGTTTTAATTTAGGAATGCATATAGGAAAAATGATTATATTATTTATAATTTATCTTATCAAGTTTCTTTCAAGTCACCACCAACCGAAAAGTGCTTTATGCCCAAGAGCCTGTCCTTTAAAACTCACCTCTGTCTACCGTGGCTGTGCTTGCTATCCGTTTGTAAATCCTGTGCTTTTGGTTCCATTCTACTTTTCCAATGTTCAGCAAGAAATGATACCACTTACTCTTTTGCCTACCTGTGAAAGACCATAAACCTAATAGTTTTAAACATGTATGTGCTGGGTTTTTTTTGTGAGTCAAAATTTTGAGACTGTGATAGTTTCTGATGCATTGTGTAAGCATTTATAAATTTACACATGGAGGGAACAGAAAAATGTGGGTTTATTTCAATAAGTATACATCTTTGTTTTTTATATATATATATATATGCAGTCTTATGGATGCAAATCTATCAAGTTAATTCAGAAGGAAATCATGGCCCAGGCTGTGCTGCACTGGCATAGATTGTCAGAGGTATTTTTATGTCTACGGTTGTGTGCTACTGGTAAAAGACCAACAACCAAGTGTGACTACAAAACCATAGACTGTTCATCACTTTTTTCTCAATGTGCCTCTCTCCTTCCTTCCCTTCCATTCTTGCTATGGAGCTAGCTTTGACCTGGGCAGACTTTCCTCCTTTGACTTGGATTCTGCCATCCTTCTAACTTAATCGCTTTCCCTATTTGATCAGTAAAGCAGCAGAGGTTTAACAGATAGCAGAAGAGTGAAGTGATGCTCTGGAAACATGCAATTACTGTTGGCATTAAGTTCCACTTACTCTTGCACTGTGCAGTTAAAAATGTGTAAAAACATTTTCCAGTGAATTATTAATGCCAAATGGAATTATTAGTGCTAAGTGGAAGACACATTGTTACACATCACCTATCTTCATAGAGTTTACTAGCGGAATGTGTCCATTTCCTGATATTAGTTATGTATTTGTCTCAGCCGTATGCTTGTTTCATTTAAAGTAAAGACATCAGAAGTTAATCATTATTTCTTTCCCAAGCATGCTTTTGAAAAATGGCACTTTTAAAATTGCTAATATATTCATCATAAAAATGAAAAATTCTTTGAAAATCTGTTTGAAACAGTGTTCTTCTGATTAATAACCCTTGGAAATCTGTGCTCATTATACCATAAACATGACCTTTATAAAAACATCAGAAAAATCCGACTGCAGTATATGCCAGGTCAAAGATTTTTTTAAATGTCAAAAAGTGTAAAGCTTTGAAATTAATGTGATTTTTATAATACTTGGCCGATGTTTGTATTTTTGCTTAACTTATTTATTTATGGTGGGTTTTTTTGAATCTTTGTAGTTAGGAGACTGTGACCCCAAGGGAACACACTTTGGGGTTAAGTCCTAATGCCCTTCAGCAGCTTTGTCCCTGTCATTCAATGCTTAGATCCATTTGGTTTGTAACATTTTTGCTGGACCTGATCTGGTAAGATCTAGTATCTTCCAGGAGAGGCTACAAACCACACACTGACCCACCGGTTGAGAGACACCCACAATGTGCCAATAAATAATGGTGCAGTCAGTTTAGCACTGTCAGGAAATGTGTTTATCTACTGAAAGCTGTAAAGAAATACTGTATATGCAATTCTGGGATAAAGAGCATTTGTAACACTGTGTCTGTAACTTTATCAGATTGCAGTGCTCCTCTGAAAACACCCATGCTTCCCACACACCTCAAGAGATACCTTAGCTTGAGTCTGAATGTAAATCTTTCCACTGCAGGCTGGAAATCATACTGTGGGTAGCTACTTTATGTGGGAATAAGTAGCCAAGATGAAGACCTTATCATCATGAGAAGAAAATGAAAGCTGTTTTTCATACAGAATCACAGAATGGGGAAGGTTGGATAAGACCTCAATGGGTCATCTAGTCCAAACTCCATGCTCACACAGGGTCATCCTCGAACACATTGCACAGAATTGCATCCAAATGGTTCTTGAATATCTCCAGTGAGAGAGGCTCCAAAACCTCTCTAGACAGTCTGTTCCAGTGCTCAGTCACCTGCACAGTAAAGAAACTCTTCCTCATATTCAGGTGGAACTTCCTGTGCGTGAGTTTCTGCCCATTGCCTCTTGTCCTATTGCTTGGAATCACCGAGAAGAGCCTGGCTCCATCCTCCTGACTCCCTTATTTCAGACACTTCACACATTGATGAGGTCCTCTCTCATCTGTCTCTTCTTATTTGGCCTGCTATTAGTCCATGGTTTTGGGAATGTCTCTATGTATTTCTAGCTCACTCTAGACAAGGCAGGCTTTTCACTTCCTTAAATTCATTTTCTTATTGAAGAAAGTAGAAAGTTGTATAAAATGTGAGCAGTATGGGAAGGAACTGTAGAACAGAGCTAGGGAGACATAGTTTGCCAAAAGAAAGGAGGATTATTAGTGCAGGTGTGGACTCATTGATCAACTTATCTTCCCTCTAGCGTTTATGGCAGGGAAGGAAGAACAGGTTTCGACATTATATTTGTTACTGTGGGATGACTCAAGTCTAAGTGAAATCACATTCAGTTCACTATTAGCCTAAAGCCAGGGAAAGATGTTGCAGTGCTTAGAGCAATAAACGTAGGGACCTAGAGCTTAGGTCCTTGTCTGCCACAGATTGCTGTGTGAGCTGTGAGCAGGTGTGACTAGTGCTGTCTGTCCTAGCTTCCTAGCTGAGAAATGGGGATAATCTCTTGCCATGTAGAAGTGTCCTGCGGATTAATACCAGAATTTCATGAAGAAAACAATAAGGCTACTGGGTATGTAATACTTTATTTTGTTTTGTAATGCAAATATAAATTAAAAGCTCCTCCATTCTCAGGAGGGAGGAGAGCTGAGGTTCATGGTGTTCTAGTTAATCTTCTCTGAGGACATGACTGTCTGTCTTGGGCATTCTGATTCTCTGGCAGCTGACATGACTGGTGCTTGGTATGGGCAGCTAGTAATAAGCATAGTGGCCAAATTGTCAGTTTCTTGTAGTTTCCTTCTACTACAAGCAGCCATAACTTTACAGAAAGTGGAACATTCATTTTGGATCATTTAATTTTCAGTGATCCAACAACTTCCAATGGGGAACAAAAAAAAAGTCCAAATTTGTCTGACTAATTGCAATAAAAGCCTAAAGGATACAGAAGAGCTCGATTAGGTAGGTCACATTGCTAAAATATAAAGCATAGTTGTTACCCTTGTGCAATTTATGATTCACATAAGGTGTGGCCCTTAGTGAGTTAGAGGAATTCCTTGCCTGATGATGTTAAGTACGTAATTCACATAAGGTGTGGCCCATAGTGAGTTAGAAGAATTCCTTGCCTGATGATGTTAAGTACTTAGGTTTAAATCATGGTTTTTCAGCAGTTTTTATGTAGAAAAAAACCCACAACCAACCAATATTTTACTCAGTGAAGTATTTCCTGTGATACACAGCATATTCAAGGTATGCGGGGAAAGAGGTGAGCCCTTTGAGGGGCTCATGGAGGCTCTGACATTAACATCCTTGTGACCTGAGGTAGGTAAGGTCTGCACAGTGCTGGGCACTTTGATTCTATTCAGATAGACTGGGCTTCATTATCTGTAACCTGAGTCCACCATTGTAATGCAGGTGAATAATGGTAAAGGAACAGGAGGGAAGAAAGTAAAAAATGAGCAGGAGATAATGGATATCAGGCTATTCATACAAGTTTGTTTCTGCTTTTTCCTAGTCCAGCATCATAATAGTAGGTTCACAGGATTCTACATAATGAAAAGAGAAATATACACCTCTGTACAGCTAGAGGTGTACATTTTTCAATCAAACGTCTTGTACTGGGATATATGATTTTATGTGTTTCAAAATGCTAGTATGTGTGAAAGAAAATACTTTACAAAAACCCTCTATGATGCATAGCTGCAGGCTTCTAAAACTGATAATAAAAATACAAAGAATTCTTTTTCTAAACTAGCTCACTTTGCAGGAAGCACAGAGTAAATATTGTCTCTAGACAAAATAATACTCTGAATAACAGCAAATTACCAGAGCTGATTCAAACTTTCCAGGTGAATAGTGTATGTGCTGAAAAATGCTCTCTATAAATAAACAGTGGGTACCAATTGGTGCCAAACTGGAAGAGGTTTACGCTAAAAAAAAAAAAAAAAAAAAAAAGGAGGGAAAGGTGGAAAGAGATTTGAAAATATTTGAAAACATTTTTTAATGAGTCATTTTGAATTGTTTTGGTTTGGATGTTTGAAATTTGCCAATATTTAAATAACAAAAATGGTTAAGTGTCCAAGTAGGAACTATAGGATTTCATTTTGGATAGAAGAAAAGTTTCAGCTGACACAATGATGGTTTTTTCCCCCCTAATTGTCTTTATTTTTTGGTTTGGCCAGCAAACTGAAAAATCAATTACTCGCAGATCTCCACAGCTGAGACAGTGTTGCATTCATCCTCTTTAAAGTGACCAGCCACTGTTAGCATTACTAACACCAAAACCCATGAAAGGAAAGCTTGTATGGCCACACAGCATACTTGATCCTCAAGCTGTCTCAGGACAGTCAGTGGGAAAAAGGCTGGTGTGGTTGAAACCCCATTTTAAGGGCTCTTCTTTTCTATTGAGTTTCAAATATTTAATACCATTGGGCTTTTTTTTAAATTTTTTTTTCTGCAATTAAGAGGGATTATATGTAACAGCATTGCGTTTAAATGTGGCTATCCTAATTTTTTAAATATTTTTGAGACTATTATATAATGAAAACACTTTCCAGAAAAAATCTGTGAACAATGCAGAAGTCAAAGCAGTTTAAGACCCTCATGTCCTCTTCTAAAAAGAAAAGAAAAAAGAAACAAACCACACACACAAAACAACAATAAAAAACCTTTACAAGGAGCTGAGTTCTAACACTATAAGTGGTCAGAAACTAGATTTTCTGTGCAATAAATTCTCCAGAGGCATCACATCATTTCTTTACACCTAATCTCCTTTCGATTGATATATAATAATACGTAACCTATTAAAATTAAATGTTTTTAATTAAACGTTTATGTTTATGCACATAAAAGGTACAGGTTGCATGTTGCTAACTTTCTGTAAAGTGAGTTCATATTTTAGTCACTTGAATAGTATAATAACTACAAATAAAAGTAGTTCTGTGATTACAGGAAGCTAATTTTGCCATGTCAGGTTAGATCACTGGTGGTACTTATTAGAGAACAGAATTTATCTTTAAAGGGACAATCACTAATTTTTTAAAGAAAAGTATCTCTTGCAAAAACTGAAGACTGCTGTACAGTGGTAAAAGGGAGTACCCTAGCAACTATAGGCCATGACAAATTTCATTAAACTAATTCCTAAAAGCCAGATCTACAATTTGTGTCTCATCATCTATGTTATATCCCAGAGAAGGTTATTCTTTTGGTTTTGGATGTCTTAAAATTTCCTATTTTATCAGATCCTCTGAAGACATAAATGTGATAGCTAATATTTTAGACCACAAAAGGGTATTATTCATCACGGCTAACCTACTGTTCTTAAGTGCATGTGCCTTTATTGTGTTTTGAAGAAAATTCTTTCAAATATATCTTTTTTTTGGCCCACTGACAAATTTAATTTATAACAAATTAAAGTTCCAGCTGATATTGAGTTACCCAAATGTAAGTTTATTAACATTTATAAGCTAGAACATGAGCTCCCCACATAGCCTATCCCTTTTATACTTTGCAATAGCCTGAGTTAGCGTCCTTGAAAATTGTCTAGGAAAAAAGTTTTCTTTTGGCTCAGGCTCTCTAGGTGCAGTGCTTACTGCATGTGAACTGTCAGATATTAGGATCTTATATAAAATAATATTGATACCTTTTGAAGTTATCTTTTAAAGTTCTCTCAGCATTAACTTTTAAGTTGGAAACCTGTGGTGCTTTCCCAGCTTATGCACTGAGTCATACCTGCTGAAAGGTTCTGTGAGCTTTGGCCAAGGCAGAATGTATGTATGGTTTTGACCCCAAATAAGTTATCATGGAAATATTAGGAGAGGTGTGAGATGGGGTGGATAACTGGAAATATCCATATCTTGGAGAAATCACATTATGATCCTGAAAATCAATTCAGACTCTAGGATTGAAGGGAAATTGAACATCAGTTTAGAATGTCTTTGCTATATTCAAAATGGCTGTACACATGGGAGAAGGAAAAAATTGCAAAGTAATGAAGGAATGAAAATGGAATTCTGCAGAGTTTTGCTTTTTTATTCAGTGTTTATGGTGGTAATAGTTAGCGATGAAGAACTGCAAAAGATTTAGATTAATGGGGTATTAGTTTAGAGTTCCTGCCCAGTTTACATACCTCCAAGTTCCAAATGCATTGCAAAAAATTATCTACATTTTTGTGTCTGCAAAATCTGGAATAGATACTTCCTTAATAGAAGCTATTTGATAATAGATCTTGTGATTTTTTTCTGGAAACTAAATCTGCAGCTGAGTTTAAAGGATTGGGAATGAAAATGTGCATGAGGAAAGACTATGCAGGGGAAAATATAGCATATCCTTCACTATTGCCAAGTCACAAAATATAGCAGTATGTGTTTGCCAAATTGTTGAACTGTTTGTTAGGGAACCTGAGGGACAGAGATCTTGACCTCCTTGAGAAACACTAAGGCAGCCTGTTATTTATTATTCTGTATGTAAAAAACACCCTGCACTATCATGTCTAAGACTAATTTCTTTTGTTTTCTTTATGCATATTCAGTCTTTGTAGTTCTCTTATTCCAGATTTTAGGATCAGTACTTACAGCTGTTTATACTCTTTACCTAACCCTGATCCAAGGAATATTTTGGATGAACTGGGCACAAAAATTTGCATGGTAAACTTTCTTATCAGTAAATGCTGTTTCATTTAAATAAAAAATTTCCCCCAGAAGGTGTTAATTTTTTGAAAAGAATTGTGACAAAAAATATATTTAAGATAAGATCTAAACTTCAGCATTTTTAAAGAAATGTATTTTCTTCTTTTTGGAATGACTTCTCATTTTAAAATCTATTTTCAGTTCCATAGTGGAACATGGTATCTAAAGTCAAAAGGCAGGGGGGGAGGCAGGGGAAGGAGGGGGCGGGAAGAAAGCAGTTATTTCTTCACATTCCTACTTAAAATAAATAAAATGTGACAATTCCTTATGGAACAGACGGTTTGAGCCAGAACCTGCAGGAATCATGTCTTCATCTGAATGTTTCTGTTGTCTTCCTTTGGTTCTGGGTACAGGAAAGAAAGGTGTTGTGGTGATGAAGTTCATATCACCCATGGTTTCTGAAGGAGAATCACTTGAGTGGGCTCTGCCACCAAAAACATGAACCTCATGTTGTGCACGTGGCTTTGTATTGGATAAGCTGCATGTGCCCAGAGCATAGAGTTGTATTGCAAACCAAATTACCCAATCGTAGAGGAAAATGTCTAGTCCCAATGTAGTGTGTGGAGACACAGACCTAAATCCATGTGTAAAAATGCACAGTTTGATTGACATTGGGTGAGTTCTTAGAATGTGATATAGGAAGGGGCAAAGGTTTGTGGCAGGCTTATCTTCAAACTTGTGTGCTCACACTTACCTTGGATGTATTGTTAGTACCTTTGCCCAAGAGATTATCATCCCTGTGTTTTAAATTCCTTGAAAATTGAAGAAGAAAATTATTACTTCAAACTTGGTCAAAATGCTGAGCTAATTAAGCTTCTAAGTTGTATTATTCATTTGCTTCCTGCAAAGAAAATTAAGATAAAAATATTGACATGAATTTCCCAAATGTCTGAGCATTTATGTTCCATTTAGAATCTGAATGGTCTGGAAAGACTCTTCCTCTTCAGAAAGACATCAGACTGTAACATCACTAACTTGTAACTGGAGTTAGAGTATACATTGCTATCCTCCCATTTTAAGTAATTGTAGCATGCCACTCATAAAATGTAAATTTAGAGCTATATTGCCTTACATTTTGGGGAGACTGCTATGTCCCTTAAGTCAGGCCATGCATGTACCTAGTTTTTGACAAGGTTGTCTATGTGAACTTCAGGTAGCAATATAGAGCGTCAAGCACAGGCTGTGAACAAAGCTCATCAGTGTTGTGGGATGTTCTTCGAATTTTATGGTCAATGTTATTATCCAAACCTTGCTGGTAGGAAGTCTGTAAAAAGCTGACATTGAACCTTCAGCTTTATTGTATGTTGCATCTGCACTGGGAAAGCTATGGAGTTCTTTTTGTAGAATCTTATAATACAGAACACTGAAACAGTCATAAGGTATCTTTATGGTTCCTCACTGTGATCCAGTGTTCAGTTACACTGGACAACTAAGAAGGACCTATGTCTTGCTATAGTTATTTTCTAGGTGTGCTGCTGTCACACATAGCACCACTTATCTGCAAAGTAAATTAATTCTGCTTAATGAGTTTTAGTGCACCTCTCTTTCTTTAACTTCAGCTTGACTTTCTTGGTTTTCAGGCTTTCATTCTGTCATTATTTCTGCCCTTGATATTGCTGATTGGATTTATCTGCATATGTTCTTCAAGAACTCTTCCCAGTGGGCTTCCACCCCTCTCCATTCCTCTGTTAATTGAGTAGGTGGGAAATAGTTAACATGGGCATTCTCAAAGGCTGTCCAAAGGTTTTAAAGTTGAGCTGAGTCACAAAAATGGTTGCCATTGCTTCAGTTTTTTCTGTCATGGATTCTAGGCTACAACTCTGTGCATGTTAAATGGAAAGAGAGGCTAAGTTTTGCATCCATAAACATTAGGGAATTTCTTTCAAGCAAAAGCTCAAATTTCATGATGCCTTTCACATGCTCCATCATTAAGGGACATGTCTGACACTACTGAAAAAACAGAGAGCAGCTGTGCTCCTGAACATACTAATTTTCTGTGCCACTGTAGCCAGGACTGTGGTAGATTTTAAACTCCGTTCCAGAGGCTCTGAGTCCCAGCCAAGGTCCTGCAGAGCTGGCTGAATTTTTCCATTTAAAGCGTGTTCTCGTCCCTAGATGACTTTGCACTGCACTGGCTGGCAGCAGCAGGTGTGTGATTGCCGAGTCATACCACAGGGAAGGATCACAGAATAGAAATATTTCATCCTTCATGGCTTGGTATCCTAGAAGAGTATGGGATAGCCGTGCTGTTGCTCTAGGTAATATGAACCTGTGAGGCTCTCCTCCATAGCACTGAGATAATACACCCAATGTGCTCTGTCTCCAAGCACAGGTGATATTTCTCAGTCTAGTTTACATTTACATTTGTGAGTTACAGAATGTTTAATCAGCTTCAGATTCTTTGCTATTGCCAGGCATATGCTCACCTTGAAATTTTTGTGTAATTCTGTACAATCTCAGGTACAACTAGAAGACATCTTACTAAGGTTTTGTGGAGTTTTTTAATAGGATTGACCTTTCTTCATCATCTGTAAAATTTTTACACAAGAAAAAATAAGTATTCCAACATGTAAAAAATATCTTTATGAGTCTTTCTTATTCAGAGGGGATATGATTGACATGTTCAACACTACCTTGTCATCATTCTGATTGGTTCAATTTATTTTTACAGTGTTTTTGTAAATGCCATAGGAATGTAGCAATAGCCAAACCAGTGGCAATCATGAAATGCTTAATGATTCTATGCTGATGATCTACAGAAAGCAGAGCTGCTTGCCCTCTGCTTTTCTGATGCCCATACCTCAGCTGCTGCATTCAAAGAGCCATTTCTTATATGATTACATTGAGGTAAATGTAGAAATTACTCCAAAAATGGCAGTTACTCTAGGGAAAAAAAAACAAACTATCATGAGATTGGAGTGAACCCTAATCCGATACCTTTAATTTACTAGTGGATAATGTTTGCCTTTCAATGATCTTAGTGAAATGGTTCACAGAGGAGTTGAAAGCTGGCAAAAAATACAGTCTGAAAATTCGGCTCCAGCTGATTTTTATACCTAGAAACAACTGTGGATGGTCTGCTACAACTGGTTAATTAAATCCTGTATTGTTAGTTCTCAATGAGATGCATTAAATGACAAACCTTGTTAGCAGATTTGCTGGCCAAATACAGAGAGATTCCATATATCATTCTGACTTATTTTTATTTGGGCTATTAAAGAATGTATACATCTTGTCTAATGAAGTGTCTGCATGTATGAGGGGAAAAAAAAAGAAACATTTTGGTTTTCTCCCTCTGTTGATCTGGCTGCCTGTGTCTCTCAGTGAGTGGGGTAAAACTCCCCTTACTTTTTCTTTTTTTTTAAATGGTTCTTGGATTCTTACCAGGAGGTTTTTACAGTCTGTTGCCTGCCTCTCAGATTAGAACACTGGCATATTTTAACAGTTTCCTAGGATCCAAATAGTCTTTAATTAACAGGGAATTGATGTTTTGGAGTGCAACCAAAACATGGGAGACACTGGAAGCAAAAAATAAGCTTGGATCCTTCCAGCTTTTAGCTGGCTGTGACAAGGGGTAAACAAATAAGTAAAACAGGATCCACTGCAAACAGGTAGCACATTATTGGTATGCAAGAGGATTTTTTCATTTGCATTACGTTCCCACAGAGCTGGAGTTTAGCTGGGAGGAGCATTCTGCTGCACAGTCTGCATCAGCTCCACCCCTTGCAAAGCGCAGAAAGTGTTCATTATACCTTCCCGTAAACAGAATTTTGGTGGCTGCTGACACTGTTCTTATTTTTACATTTGTATTGATCAACTGTTTAGACAGCAAGGTATGTTGTCCTTGTGAGGTTTAGGTTGAATCTAAAGCTCTAGGCTCCACAACTGAGCATTTAAAAATCAGAAGTATGTAAGTGACATGACTTTTTCTGAGCTGAACAGCAAGTTGTTATTCTTTTTATTTTTTGAGTAGTCTGCATTTGTAGGGTTGAGCAACAGAGTTGTGATAAAGCGCTGAAATTATAGAAGAATGAGACTAGCTGAAATTCTAAAGGGAAGTCAGACACATGCTGAACTATTGTTTCAGATAATCCATGGAAATAATTGGTTTATGAGCTAATTTTAATAATGATAGACTGATGCCTGAAGCAGTTACTGGCAAAGAGTTATAACCACCAGTCAGTGAGTCAGCTATGGCTTTTTTCAGTAATGCAGTAATTTATGAACAAACAAAAAAACCCTATTTGTTTGACCCAATATTGGCTTTTTATTGTTGATCTTTTTTGTGCTGACTTTTTTCCCCCCGTGATCATGGTGCTTGCTGAACGCTGTCTGTCTCTTTGTACATTTAGGTGGTACATGCCAGAGCCCTGCTCTTCCAGCCCTAGTGCGTCCTCCTGCTCCACCTCTGCAGCCGTCGCTGGATATTAAACCGTTTCTTCCGTTTCCTCTGGACACTGCTGCAGCAGTCAATCTCTTCCCCAACTTCAATGCAGTAAGTACACTCGTAACAGTTATGGTCCACCTCAGTGAGCCACAGCTTCCATGAAAGACTCAAGAGGGCACAAAGTAGAATTTTATGTACTCCATTAAACATGGAATGTCCTCTCCCTTACTGAGGGCCAAATAGCTTTTTCAGACACACTGCTATGCCATAAATTAAAGCCTACCTGAGTGTTACTCAGAAGTAATGTACAAGAAAAAAATTATATGATCCCAAGTGACATGCAATAAGGTTTCAGGCTGTATTCAGTCCCAGGGCTTGTGAGTTTCCCTCTCCGATTTAGAACGTGCAGAGTTTCACTAACTTACAGTCTGCTGCAGTGCTCAGAGAGTGAAATTCTCAGAGTGATGGTGTTCTGCCTCCCATCTCCAACAAGCTTCCTGAGAAATTCTAAAAATGATCTACAAAAGATAAATCTGTCAGGGCAATTAAAATAAGAATGAGAACAGCATTAGCTGATATATGAGCTACTCAATGACAAACAATGCAGGATATTTTTTTTCAGGTTAATATATGTTATTTCTCATGTCTTAGGTTAAAACAAGGTTAGATTTCTCTTTAATTTTTATTGTTTAACTTGGTCATGCTATGTATGATTATAGAAATCTTATTCCTCCTTAAGTCTTTTTATTATTTTACTGACATATGTCACAAATGTTTAAATTTTCCTGTTTCTGGCTGAAATAGTTAATGCTCTAAAAGAAAAAAAATGTCTAGATGGGTTTTATGTTAATTTTGACTTTGTAGAATTATCCCTCTTTTAATCTGATATACTATGAGAAGTTCTTTTCCTTATTTACATATACTAGATATGCAAAAAAACCCTTAAGAGCGTGTGAGCTTACCTACTTTGAGAGACAGAGGGGATGGAATTTGCCATGCCAAAACAATTCTAATTGACATGTACAATTCTTAATTACAGTAATTAAGAGTAGTAAAAGAACATGCCCATTCTAGAAGCAATTTGTAGTAATCAATAGTAGATTTCCATAATTAAATGTTCATTTCTACCTTTCATGGATGTTCACTTTGCTTTAAACTGATTAAAATGAACTAATTGTCAAAAATATTTATGCAGTCTTAAATTCAAGCAATTCACAGCATTAGTAGAGATCAGAGAAACTAGAAGTTGCAAGTCTTAAAATGCACAGAAACAGCATCTCAAAGAATTACTATTACAAATAAGTTTTTCAAATTTTAAAAAGTATTTTGGTATTCAGCAAGGTTTTTAAAAGTGCTAGTTTTAACCAAGTTACTGATAACTCCATGAAGTGGGTAAAACTTTAGACTTGTTCAGTTTGCTTTAGGGTTGGGACTTTTTAACCAATTGTGCTTTGTGATCACTGTTTGTAGTTAATGCTATAGGCCAGCTTTATTTTTCAGAGTTTTCCATTAGAATTTCTGGTATTTTTTTCAGTATTTTCCGGAATGTAGAGCCTTCAGCTTGTTTTGTTAATTGTTTGACTCTACATTATTGAAATGCAATTTTAATGAGGAATTTTAATACTTGTTAATCTTATATTGTTCCATAATTTTTCAGTTTCTTTCTTCTTACACAGACTGCTTTGCTACTATAATTTTTTGAGGGAGACCTGAAGTCATACTTTTATTAATTTGGAAGTAAGAAAGTAAAAATAGTCCTGTTATTCTCTCCACACATTATTGCTGAATAAACCCTGTTAATCCTGAACATCATTTGAGTAGCATATAATGTGGTATAAGCACTGTAGTTGGACTTTATGTACTCATAGTCGCTTCAGTTTTTCACAAAGTGAGCCTAGGCTTCAGGAGTGAGACTAACAGCCCTTTTTAAGAGCACTCTGATGTCTGTTCCCATGCAAAGTACCGAGTCCTGTGATGTGTGGCTGTCTGCCAAGTCCACCTTTGGCAAATATGTTGGTCCCGAGTGTGAGGATGCTGTCATCAGAGCTGCTGTCACCTGCCTTGCTGCTCATAGTCTTTGCTTTGCAAAGTGACCTTTGCCTTCTTGTCATGTGTGCTGACAGGCAGCGTCATCCTCAGTGTTCCCATTTTCCTTGTGAACAGTACGTTATTGAACGCTGCTATGTTTAGCTCATATGCCAGAGCTGGTTAACGGTAACCTCCAAATGTATAGGCTAGCTAAGTAGTTTTGCATATTTCCAGAAATACTTTTTAAGCCCACGAAACTTTTGGGGGCACATCAGCTTCAGAGCATTATCAGCCCAAGGAGGAGGTAACCCACACATCATATTGGACTTCAAACAGAACGTATGACAGGGGGTTCAGTATGTGATTGTGAGACAGAAAACAATATTTAACAAAAAACTTATCTTCGTAAATATGCCTGTTCATGGACAATTGCAGCTGTTGATAATGCTTTATCTTCATTGACAATCCTACACAGTGTCAGCAGAGAAGCATTTATGCTCTGTGGCTAAATCAAGGTCAAGCAGGTGGTCAGTAAAAGAACACCTGAACTGCGGGTTCTTTCTCTCTTTATGTCAATAAATTCTCTTTACCCTTGATTGAGACATCAAGGTCACAGATTATGTCATAGGAAGTGGATTTGTAAAGACCTCTTGGCCCTTGCACAATTCCACAGGAACTAATGAGTTTGGCAGCATGTCCGGGCTACTTCCCAAGAGGCTAGAGGGAAGTCCATAGTTTTGGCCATTTACAGGCCACTTTTCAACAGTCTTTGCTTGAGAACAGTATGATCAAGGGGAAACTTGAGTAAAAATTGAGTCATGTTTCAGAGAAAATAGGTGGTCTCTGATTATGGCAATCCTAACTCAACTTGAGAGTTTGGTTGTCCTAGACATAGGCATCTGAGCCAATCAGTCTAAGTTTCTTCACAAAATATAATGGAGAAAGATCAGCAATTTCTCCATTTTCTTAAGTGGAGAAAAATGGACAAATGTAGCTTGCAATGCAAGCACCCTATATGTCTACTTTGGCATGAGGTAAAGTGAACCCCGAAAGTTTTCTTTTATCTCTGCTTACTATGATGAGAGACTGGCTCAGCTGCATCTACATTTAGATGAATCCCACATTATGGGACAGGTCATAAGCTATTCAAGGCTCATATATTAAATTCCACTCAGAAATCAGATGACAGAAGTGCTGTCATCTGTATGTTTACAGAGAAATGCTTCCATTTATCAAGCAGTTATGCTTCTAATTTTATCTAAAGACAATCTTAAGGGAATTTGAGGATTCAGATAAACTGGATAGAAATCCTACATGTGAAAGCAAAAGTAATTTGCTAGTGAATAATCTCAGGCACATACATAAAAACTGATAAAACCAAATACTGATCTTAAGTATCACAAATAATACCAGTAAGGTGTATTTTATGGCATTCTTCACGCTATTTCAGTTTATTAAAAACATAAGATTGCTTTTGTTGTCGCTGATGATTTTTATTAAAACAAGCTCAGTGTTTACTGGCCTCCTCTGAGGAAAACACTCAGCAATGATTTCCACAAAGGCAAAAGATTTTATTGAAGCTCAGAGAAGAGACAACATGGGGTATGCAAACCTTTGTCAGTATTATCTCTGCACATTGAGTAGAGGGAAAAGTAAAATGTGGGAATGCAAGGAAGGTAACTTGTGAACCTTTGAACCATTCAGTTTCACAAGGAAAATTTTCTTTTTACACAAGAAAGCATAAAGCAAGCATACCAATTAACAATCTGGTTAGCTGAACATTTGAGGGTGCTATGCCCTTAATTGTGAAGCAAATGGGTACCCGCAAGTCACATGTAAAAAGAAATTGTAACAACACAGCTGTTTAAACTGAAAACAGCCCACTGGTGCAGACCCTGGAGAATCACAGGTTCATTGCAAGTTTAGCTGATCTAAAAAGATGAATCAACTGTATGGGATTTAAATGGCTAAATCTTATTGAATGAGTGAAACTATGACTATACACAATGATTATGTAGCTTTTTAAAAAATGATTTGAAGATTGTCAGAGGAATAGAAAAATAATTAAATTGTCTATTCTGAAAAATGTTTGAGATTGCTTAGCAAACGTTTGTTCTGCATCTGTATTTTCACCTGCAGAGTGAAAAACTTTAAGTCTGTGTGCTTGTAAGAATTAGTCCTTAGAGATGCAAGGTTTTAGCAGCTGCATTAAATACATGCTGTTTGTGAGTGCATGTGAATGTGCATGTATGGTATTTCTGTTCATGAGCCAATAGTTGGGTGCAAAGAAATTTCACAAAGCATGAAAGTTAATTAACCT